>NC_028356.1:3849156-3967913 GCF_000741045.1 Vigna radiata var. radiata | reverse complement strand
TTTTTGTCTACTGAAACCCGGTATACATTGCTAAAATGTACCAACTGAAAAACAGGCATACGCGCAAGTTAGCAAACCCCTATATATATATATATATATATATATATATATTTATTTATTTATGTATGCATATGTGTGTAACATTGATACATACTTCTAATTGTATTTTTAAAATGTTTGTATCTGGAAGTAAATAAGGTTTACATGATGCTATAATTGTTTTTTATAAATTGTATATATCATAAATGAATTAAATAGTGATATTTAATGTCATAACATAACATTATGTTTGAGACTTCATTTGGTTATTTATGCATTAAGTCATTATTAATAGTTTGAGCAAGAAATAAAATGAATTAATCCTCTCTTCAACCTTATGTTATAAACATCAAAGGGAAGAAAAAAAATCACAATTTCTCTCCTAAGTATATCATTTAAGCATTGTAATATCACTTAAACAATATTTTATACTATTCGAGTATAGATTTGCAACTTCAGCAAGGCAAAAGAGAATCATTATTCTCTCTCCCCTTAAAAAGAGTCATTCAAGAAAAAATTTCTTATATATATAAAGAGGAAAAATTAGTTTGAATAATCGAATAATCTCTTTTATAAAATAAGTTTGAGAGGAAGTCTTGACTTTAATTTTTTAAATGAATTACAATTACCATCTAACTGTACATTGTCAAGATTTGTCCAACCTCTTTTCTTTCTTAAATCATGTAACATTATTGTTGATGTATTTCCATTAACTTATTACATATTAAATTTCACAGTACAATATGTTTTGTACAAAAATTATCAGAAAATCAATTACTTTGAATACAGCATTTTATTATTAATAATAAAAAACTTATTTTAATATGGATCTTCTACATACAAATGTATTAAAACTATAAAAATTCTCTTATATAATTAATATTTTTTTAATTTAAAACAAAAAGTCATATGTACGAAGTCGATATTTAAATAATAATTTTACCAATAAATTCTTTTATAAAATATGACTTAGGGATTTTTTTTCTTCCCCTTCAAGTTTATTTTTTATCTCTAAATTTGATTGTCAAGACAAATTTAACTTTATATATATATATATATATATATATATATATATATATATATATGGGATTTGCTAATTTACATAAGAATATTTTTCAGTGGTTATATTTTAGTAAAGTGTACTAAATTTTAGGTTATAAAAATGTTCCTAATAAAAAAAATCAACTTTAAATTTAATGATATTTTAATAATTTTAAAAAATAATTTAAAATAAAAAAATAAAAGGTAGTTATTAAAAATTCTGATTGGTCCACACGAGATAAGTTATTAGCTTTTATTGTATATTTTTTAAAAGGTAGTTGTTTTTTAAAATAAAAAATATAATAAAAGATAGTTGTTTTTTTAACCCATACGGATTTTATAAATCCAGGTTCTATAAATTTCAGACCGGTTCTATAAACCCTAAACTCAGATGGATTCTATAAATCCAGACGAGTTCTATAAACCCTAAACCATTATATTTTTTAAAAGGTGGTTGTTTTTTAAAATAAAAAATAAAATAAAAGTAGTTATTTTTTAAAATTAAAAATAAAATAAAAGTTAATAATCTCTCTCGTAACCAATTAGGATTTTTAATAACTACCTTTTATTTTTTTATTTTAAATTAAATTTTAAAATTATTGAAATATCTTTGGATTTAAAGTTGTTTTTTTTTTTACATTTTGTAACCTAAAATTTGGTATAACTTTACTAAAATGTACTAACTAAAAAACCGTCTTACATAAATTAGTAAACCCATATATATATATGTAATTTGGATATACAAGAAGAAACCTCCTCAACATTTTGATTTGAGTTGGCGCAATATTTAGGGCGTTGATCCCTACACCTCCACCTTTTGGCCCTCCACCTCCTCATTTTTTATAATTTTTTCTATATTATCAAAATAACCTTTTTTGTAATTTGTTATTTACTTTTTTTAACCCTTTTTTATTTAAAACCCTAGATTTTTTACTTTCCCTTTCTTATTTTCCCCTTTTCTATTTTACTCACGATAACAAACAACACCCCACCTTCAGACTCCAGATCCGTTTCCTCTTTTCACTATCGTTTTCATTTTTTAACCTTTGACTCCCAACTCTCAATCCTCTATTGTGCATTTCGTGGCTTTTGGTGTATGCGGCAGTGCGACAGTGTTTCATTTATGGTTGTTGGTCTTTGAGAGGTTAGCTTGTTCGTTTTGGTTTCTTCTTTCGCGCATGTTGCTGTTGGTTTCTATGGAGGGCTCTGCACGAGAGCTTAGTTTCCATCTCGTTTCGTTTCTTGAGCATAGTTGTCTTGATTTTTGAGTGTTTTTTTTAAATGTATGTAATATAGAGTTTTAGTGTTGCTTTGTCTATGGGTGTGATGTTGTTCTGCGTGAGGATTTATGAGAAAGAAGACGTCGAGCATAAATGAAAAACGGATGTGGATATCCGTCGACAGAGATGAAAAACTCTATTGCAACTTTCCTTCCACCAGGCCATTCTCAAAAAAGAGAGCACAAAAGAATTCCAAAAGACAACAATGAAAAAAAACAAGAGAGAAAGCTCAACGTTGATAAAAAAAGTAGGTTTTTTTTATGTTAAGAGATTGGAATTAAAATTAACTTATAAAATAAATTTTACTTAAGGATATAATAGGAATATAAATAAAAAATAAAAATATAAATAAGAAAATAAGAGATAAAATTGGGATGGGGAGGTGGAGGGCCAAATATTTGGAGGTGCAGGGATCAACTCCCCCAACATTTATACAAAGGGCCATTTACTTTTGTTTATAGAAAATGTTAAGGTGATTTTTTGCTGCACCCTCATCATAATTTCTTCTTCTACCTCACTCATATATTAAAATGACGACATTAGCCTTAATTAAAAAATAATAAAAATCCTTATCTAAATCATAAAGTAATAAAAACCCCATCTCCCTCTGATGAAGGCAGCATCGTTGCACTTTCGTACATCTCACTTCCACAACGGTTGAAAGGTTCTTCTTCGAGCTGGATCACCCAACACCTTCATTAGTGAAGCCGTGTCTCCCAGCAACTCCATTTGACATAGGTGAGACGACCTTCCACTATATAGAATCTTCATTGCACCTCCTTTAGGTGTCAAACATCAGTATCTGAACAACGTTAGTAAGGTGAAGAAAAATAGTCTATTTTCATTTCATTGTGGTTTTCTTTTATTATTTTAGAGTTTAGATTAAAGTTTTTATTGTTTTTTAATTAAAGGTAATTTAGTCATTTTAGTATGGGTATGGGGTGCAGGAAACAAATATGGAGGTGCAAGAAAACAATACCTCAATCTTAATTAAATAAAAAGGGCCCAAAATAGGAGTGCGGGCTTGCTTCATTTGTTTCTTTCTGCACCTTGTTAATTTTCTTTCTGCAACCTATCATAGTTTGGGAAAGTTTTATTCTGTTGTGGAAGAGTGTCTTTCAAAAAAGAGTTTTTAAAATCATGATAGGATGTAGAAAGAAATAGCCTTGTTGAATGGTAAGATTTTTTAATAAAATTATTATTAAAATATATTAACATGTATATATCTATTTTTTATGAGAAAAAAATATATTATAATAATTAAAAGTGTTAAAAATAAAAAATATATATGTTTGTTAGTATCTTATACATTTGCATGTGTTAAGGTTGAGAATTGAGAATGGAATGATATAAAATTTTGAATTGGCAAAACAAAGATCTGGTTTTGGACCACTTTTGTAGATGTGATGAAAGGTTTGCATTGGCCTACACAAACATAGACACGTTTGAGTTTAGAGTTCAAAAACTGTGCCACGAAATGCACCGACTGCCATATTAGTATCTCCAAAGCTCTTAACGTTGTTGGGTCTGTCTCGCAATTATTTTTTAGCTATACCAACCCATTTAAAGCCACTGTCTTACGTGTGGACCAATTCACAACCAAACCAACTCCTTAATCTTCTCTAATTTCTCATTTTCCTTTTAATAACCAAACAAACCCTCCAACTTCATTTTCAAATTTCCAAAAACACTTCACATTATATTTATACATATATTAATATTTTGTAACTAATATATATAAAATTAATTTGTAATTAAGATTTGCATTTACTTATATATTTTAAACTGATTTTATCACTAGTTAAATTTAAATACTGATTTTGATATTATATTAAAAAGTAAATTTTAAATTTAACTTAATATCACAAAACCAACTTAAAAAATAAAATTTGTAATTATTTATATATTTTAAATTGACCTTATAAGTAATAAACGAAAAACTTCCTGTCATTATCAAAGTTTTTTATACTTACCATTCCTATCCTAGAATTTATTTATTTGTATTGATAAAAACAAACATAAAATAAAAGAATACGAGAAAGAAACTGTGTTAAGACAAATAAGTAGAACAAATATGTTCTATTGTAACCAAAATTTGTAATTCACTTGGTAGAAAAACAATTAAAAATATAATTATATGTTAAAAGTTTTATATTGCATAAAAAAAATCGAGTAAGACATTAAAAAGAAAAAAAAAATCATAAACTTGAATTTTTAAGATTTCACGCTTGTGTCATTTTTCTTATATAGATAACTTAAATTTCATTGGTGGGAAATTTCCCATCCTTTCTTCTTAGAAAAATCTCAATAGGACAATGTGATATATAATGAGTTATAGCTGAAACATGAATTTTGGCCTTTGTAGACTCACTCCATACAAGTATGATCATAGCATGATTTTGTGGTCCAAAATTATCTCTTTCTTTACCACAAGAGAAAACTCTAAAATCATCAATGCTTTTCTGTTCTATAATGTTTCTAGAAGTTCTTTAAGCTAATTTTTTAAAATAAATAATATTTATAACATGTATTTAATTTGTCTTATTTTCTTTAAACGTGTATTACAAAATTTAGAGCAAATTATACTGGTGGTTTCATCTTTCCTTTTTTCGGGGATTTCTCTAGGTGTATTTATTTTTAGAAACCTAAATACTTATATAGATGATTGTTATCAACATTAAAAAAAAGTAGAAAGTTTATGTACGATACAGAAAATCTGATAAAGTATTCATGCAATTTAGTAAAATATTTATTCAATTTGCAAATTTATTTATTTATTTTTGAAAAGAAAAAATAATTGTGTAGAAATAATGTGGAAGTCATCACACAGGGTCTTTCAGAAAAGAAGGGATAAACGCCATTTATTTAGTTCTCGTGTGGATGTTTAATTAGGTATTCATTTATAGCTACGTACTTTATATCTTGCCTCATTCATTTAAAGTTAAATGTTTTTTCTATTTCTTCTCTTAAATTAATTGCAAGAACATGCTTCGATATCTGATTAATTTACATTCATGACTATATATTCGGTGTCAGTTAACTAATTGATATAAAATAATTAATTTTAAAAAAATTTATGAAATGATTATTGCAGCATTAGTACGTGGGGACTATTTCATGAGATGCATGGTATGAAATACGATGCTTCCATTGTAGTGAAGAAACTTTTCTTTATCAGGGTAAAACAAGCATAAAAGATACAAAAAAGAAAAAAAAGGAATTCTCTTGAAACTTTTACTTGCTTTAATTTATCATGGTATTGTACATTTTTAGACTAAGAGAAGATAAAAAATAAACGTCGTGGTTTATTTTGTGAACAATGAAGAGATTGGTGTGAGGGGAAGAATACACGTTTGTATGGAGGTATGAAACTTAACAGTATTATGACATATTTTTATATTTATTTGATATAGAGTATAAAAATAAAATAATCGTATAAATTTTATATTTTTTTTAAGAAAGAAAACAAAAAATAAGTAAAAGTAATGTCAATATAAAAAATTTAGGTGTGTCAAAGAATTATTTTTCTTGTATGAATTAATGTTTGAAAAATGATTTTTTGACATACCTAATATTTTTATATTCATCTCACACTCATTTCTTATTTTTTATTCTTTTTTTTATTGAAAAAAATATATTATGATCATTTTACTTTTATATTTTATGTTAAATGAATCTAAAAGTACTTATCGTTTTGTTAAGAAATGGAAAAAACAAAAAAAAATAAAAATTGAATGGTAGATCCAAATATGTGATATGGTAATGGGTGATAGAAAACAGACAGTGGAAGGAACAACGACAGCGGCGAAAGTTGGAGATTTTGATGTTGTAGCGTGGAATATACAATTTGTCGGTGCGTCTCAATAACCAAAAACCTTCTACATTTTTTAAACTGTTATTTAGTCTCCAAAACCTGTTAGAATATCACATTTCCAAATCCAATAAGAATACTACCTTATATAATTCCATAAATGCTTTTATGATTATATAATATACTTGAATATTTGTTTTGACAATATAAGATATAAATTTAAGAAAAATATGATAGAATTCGTATTTGGTGTTTAATGTATATTATAAATAAAGGTTAAATAATGATTTGTGATCATGAAAGATTGAGATAATAGTGATAGTTATAATAAGTATGATAGTAATGATATTAATGACATTCTAATTGATATGTCATTAAAGAAGTTGTGATATTATATTAAATTTAATATGTTAATAATAACAATCATATTATTTAATAACGATAACGATAATAATGAAAAAAATTGAATAACAATGCTTAAATTGTGGTAGGTTTTATTATCATGGTAGCAAATAGTAACAACAATATTAAACAGATAGTAATAACGAGAATCATAATAAAATATAAAGGGTTAAATATGTTTTTAGTCCCTGAAGTTTTACTGATTTTTCGTTTTAGTCCCTACATCAAACATTGATGTCATTTCATCCTTGTAGTATTAAAACATGTAAAAATAGTCCTTAAAAATGGACGGCGTTAACTTTTGGTTAACGGCAGTGCCACGTCTTCTTCTCTGTCTGCAGATAAGTGACCATCCCTTATCCGAGTTTCCAAGAACCGCCTCATCCATGTCATTGTCTGGCATCTCCGAATCATCACATTGTTTATGTTCACCTCCTTCATCACCGTTACTTTTCACCCCATTAGGACAGGATAACTCCCTCCCATCAGAGTTGTGATCATCTTCATCAAGACCACCCTCGACATCCTCCCCAACCAGAACCACCCTCTCATCCGCACAACCGGAAAGCAACCCTTCCACCTCAGCCTGCAACTCCATTAACCGCCTCCCAAACTTATCCCTATCATCCACCACACCAAATTCGGGAGACACCTTACTCTCAGCAACTTTCTTCATCCATGAATCCAAAGCACTCAAGTACCTANTGTAAACCAACTCAACAGAGGACCCAACACTCACTCCCATCCCAGACTCCTCCCCAACCGAATCCCACAACTTCCCTTTGCAAACGGCATCGTATCCACCCTTCCCTCTCACCACCAAAAACAACCTATACAAATCCACGCCCTGCCCATCAGACATCATTGGAGGATAATGCAAAACGCAATTAAACGCATAGATCTCAGTAAAGAACTCTGCAAACAACCTCTCGAAACAGCACAAAGAATCGTCGTTCGAGCCTCCAAATATTTCACCACTATTTTCTTCGCGAACACCGTCGTATAACTGCAACCGCCCTGCCATGGACATCGAATTCAAACCCTATAAACATATAATCCCACTCCCAATGACCCATTTTTTTTCAAATTTTTAAAACAGGTATTTTTTTTAGATTTTTTTTTTCGAGAAATCGATGAAAACAGTTTCAAGGGTTGTGAAATTGGCACCGATTGAGACAACCCTCTGCAAAAATTTCCATATATCTATAGTGAAAGGATAGATGAAAAGTCTAGTTAATAACCAAGGCCTCTCTATTTTTCTCTTGCGCTGCAAAGGGTGGATGCGTCTTCCTCTCGCGCGAAGGAGAAGAGGCAAAGTGGTGGTGGTCCGCCGTAAAGGGTGGTGGCTTTTTTGGCGGAAGTACTGGTAACACCGTGGACAGCGGCGTGGTGGTTGTTCGAGTGGTGGTTGAGGCGGCAACGTCGGTGGTGACCTGTATCGCCGACAACACCTCCAATGGGGTTCAAACGTGTTGGTCACTTATCTGGCAAACAGAGAAGAAGAAGTCACACTGCCGTTAACTAAAAGTTAACGCCATCCATTTTTAAAGACTATTTTTACATGTTTTAATACTATAAGGATGAAATGCCATCAATGTTTGATGCAGGGATTAAAACCAAAAATCAGTAAAACTTCAAGGACTAAAAGCATATTTAACCCACATATAAATTTTAGCAAGATGCACAATTAACCTTTTGAAATGCTATTATTGTGTTGCTTTTTATTAACTCGAGAGTAATTATTATGTTTGCTGTGCTGTTATCCGTAATCTATAGTTGATTGGTATAATAAAAAATTATCATGAGCTTTTTGTTTCTTCTCACATTTTATATTCATTCTTATCGTTCCTTTCGGACTACGCGGGAATGCATTTAATTTAAATTGTTTCTTTTACGAAAAATTAAATTGGTAATTAAAAGTTAGTATCGTTTTAGAAGTTAGTATCGTTTTAGAGTAAATTCATGTCTATTTACTTGTAGAATACCATTTGAGTTGCGTTGTAGAATACCATTTAATAATTAGTGACTAATATACGTATGAAATCATATAATTAAACTTTTATCAAATTTCAAAGATACTCATTAAGTATTATCAAAATCAAGTGTTTAATTAACCACATCTCATATCATAAATCACATATATCAATATCACAAACACTTAACACTACTTTCAAAAGATACACACAATGAATTAAACTCAAACATAGGCACATATCACCCTAACAAATAGGAACATATTCTACGTATATGATAGGATAAATCCTTATGACCTATCATACATAAAATTTTTTATACCACAAATTAGATTTTAGAAACTTCTTCAACTCTTTCTACCTAATATTTTTTTTTCCTGTAAATCTGATATTAGTAAAGTCAAAATATCTCATATATAATTTCAAATTCAATACACAACATAAAACTCTCAATGTAAACACTTTTTCCCAAAAAATAATTAAGTTTAAAATTTAACATATGAAACTCATTATATAAATATTTATAATCATTATTTCACTTATATTTATAATAACATCCACATTTAAATTAATTAAAGAAATAAATAAATAAACAACAAAAAGAATAATATTTTTAGCTTGAGTGAAATATTTTTAGCTTGCACAAAATTTGTTTGACTTGAATAGAAATTTTGTTCCTTGAGCAAAATTCTAACCAAGAGAAAGGTTAAAATTGTGGTATGGAGGTGAGATTAAATGTTGATTTCTTGTTATATTTTTGCTTAAGCAAAATTTATTATTTCAAAAAAATATATAAAACAATCAACTTCATGCAATTGAACCAACTTGTTTCAAACTTTTACCTAAAAGTCAATGTAATATTTTCAATATTTAACCAATTTAAAAGGTGAACATGCCTTTAAATTGCCCAATTATAACTTATTCCCTCATTGAATATATATATATATATATATATATATATATATATATATATATATATATATATATATATATATATATATATATATATATCAAAGACTTTCTAACTTAAATTCAAATCAAATCCAAACTCAAACCAACCAATTTTATTAACAACTTTCACAAACATTTAAACCTCAAACAATTTACAACATAACTCATTTTCAACAGGCTTTATCAAAATCCTAATTAAGAATCAAACTATCAAAATTTCATAGTTTTACATTCCCAAAGGTATAAGTTTCACAATTTTTGTCAAATAATATCCTTGCACAAAATATATTTATTATGATCAAGTCACATCTAGATAGTTCAGATCTTTTACCCTAAGGGTACTTTCATAAATAAAATTTGATTTTCCTACCAATTAAAGCTTATTTATATGCAAGGGCAAACTTTCAACTTATATTCCTATATTATATATGTATAGAAGACTTTGATATACATCCTAAATGTATTTTTATGATTTTAGACAAACAAAAGTTCATCTATCCTACGAAAACCACATACAAGACGCCTAATTCGTATACATAAAAAACCTACCAAAATTAACTTAAGAAAAAAAGGAAAAAAATAAACTTATGCTAAAATAAATTTTGATTAGATCAACTTGCTTTAGTTTTCACGAGAAATCCTAAGATGAACTCTGGTCTATAAAAGGATAAACAAATCATTCAGAAATATTAAAAAAAAAAAGACATAAAAAGTAAAAGAAAGTGTTTTTAAAAGATGACAATTTATTTTTAAAATAAAGTTTACACTAGTGCAAAATAGACATACTAAAACAAACTATTAAATTAGTTGTACATGAACCATTGTAATACAAAATGCGGTAGCAATTTTAAATATATATATATATATATATATATATATATATATATATAATTATTTTAGTTATTTATATAAATATAAAATACGTTAATTGGGATACAAATTTCAGACATATTTTGTTGAGATAAGGAATGCATTGTGTATTTGTGGGATAAATTTATTAATAAAGGTTTAAATTGGTTGTTATATATATATATACTTGTGTATTTTATATTATAAATTATATTAATTTATTATTTTGTGTGATTGCCTGTATGAGGATCGATTCGTTCAGATTTAATACACGAATAGATAATACTGTAGATGCAGTAACAATAAGATTCGCATAAGTATATTATATAAGTGTTTACTTTTTCGTATTAGAAAAGTTTGTTTTGCAAATCTAACTATTTGGAGAAATATACATTATTATTGTAAATATATATACGTGAAGCTAATCTTTTTTATATACAAATTTGATGTTATGGTTAGCGTCTTCTTCGATGTTCTTTAATTTGAATACTAGATCTTAGTGTCTAAATGATAATGTGGATGATCTTTTTATCAAATTAAAGATTCATAATTTTTTGTGAAAAAATCATTAAGAATTAAACCTTTAATCGAGTGGAAAAAGAAGTTAAATGTAATGGTAATATTGCAGACGAAACAAGAGTGTTTTGATTTAAACATAGAGAAACATATAGAGAATCATTGTGATATGATTAAGAAGGTCTTGGAGATGATATTGTATAAAGAAAGCAAAGGGAAAAGGGAGATTATAACAATGATTTGCGAAACGCAATCTGTTAATAGCAGGTGAAATCGCTTTTGATATAAGAAATTGACCAACTTTAGCTATTAAAGAAGGATTTTTGGTGAGCTTAAAAACCTGTGCACATTGACATGTTAACTATTTAGAAAGATAGCACATTGTAACATTTATGAAGGCCACTTAGCAACCCTTCTTCGCATCTTCCAAGACTCCAATTACTCTACGATTTTTCTAATTCTCCCACTTCTACTCTCACCCCAAACCAGCTATGCATCACACACTTATAAACAATTCAGATAGTTATATAATACCTATTTTCTTTTCAACTATAAAACGTTTTTCTATTTCAACTTCTTATCATCTTTGCTCATCAATCTAGCTTAATAATTAGTAATTATTAGTATATCAAAGAAATCAAGGTCATATGACACTCAAAATATTTAATAAATGTCTGTAAATCTTGTTAAAATAATTAAGAAATATTCAATAAAAACTATCAAATAAGAAAATCTAAAACTTTTCAGCCACCATCTTCATATGATTATAACAATAATAGTTAGTAGTACCAAAAGAAAATGTGATTTGACAGTGAGAAAAACAAGTTAGAAGGTCGAGATGGAATCCTGCATTAAGTAAAGGAAAACACTGTGCTGGTAATAAATGGAGGGAAAATGGAGGAGGTGGCATGAAATGACAGTGGAATTTTAACAAAAGTCAACAGAAACTGGTGTTATTTTCCTAATTTGGCAGACAGGGGCACATCAAGTGCTGCAAAATTCACCTTTGTATAAGAAACAAGTAAAACTTGTGGGGATAGTTTCACGTTCTCATTTTGTGGGGCTCCCTCCCAAAATGATCCCACCCTAATTTAGCTAGATCGTAGGCATATCTCAGCCTTTTAAAACACAATTCAAACTCCCATTTGGGGCTCTAGTGTTGTGAGTCTTCACCCTTTTTTTTACCAATTCCCTCCACTCCTAAAATCTCTCTAGGAGGGAAGGGGGGCAAGGCAATGAAGATGGAGACACAACCACATAAGAAACACCATTTTGGAACTTCCTACATGCCCTTTCTAGTACAGCATTGTTGTCTTATCATCACCCTCTTAATCTCCACCCTCTTCAGCACCACCACAGCTTTTGATTATGCTGATGCCCTTTCAAAGAGTCTTCTCTACTTCGAAGCACAACGCTCTGGGAGGATACCTTACAATCAGCGTGTCACTTGGAGAGACCATTCTGGCCTCACAGATGGTTTGGAAGAAGGGGTAGGATCAAATTCTCGATTATACCCACATGCCACAACTCATCAACCTTTGTCTTTTACTTTCATGGTTTGCCAAATTCCCTCTAAAAATCGTAACTTTTTTTTTTTTTTTTTGGGTTTGTGTAGGTGGACTTGGTGGGAGGGTATTATGATGCAGGGGATCATGTGAAATTTGGTTTACCAATGGCATTCACCATCACAATGCTTTCATGGAGTGCCATAGAGTACAGGCAACAGATTGAAGAGGCAGGTGAATTACAACACACATTGGAGGCCATCAAATGGGGCACTGATTATTTCATCAAAGCTCACACAAGCCCAAATGTCCTATGGGCTGAGGTACTAACTAATTCAACAGAAAATCTATGGTAATTTCAGAAGTTTAAGGATTCTGATATATTGTTATCGAAGAACAACCATACAAAAATTTTCAGATTTTTGTGGCTACCATATCATCCCTTCCAATTCATCATTCCCAGTGTTTTACATTAAATGGAATTCTGAAATCAATGACCTTTTTCAGGTGGGTGATGGTGACACTGACCATTATTGTTGGCAACGGCCAGAAGACATGACGACTTCACGACGGGCGTTTAAGATCGACGAGAACAATCCCGGTTCAGATCTGGCCGGAGAGACTGCAGCAGCTATGGCAGCTGCATCCATTGTGTTCAGAAAAACAAACGCACATTACTCTCACTTGCTTCTGCACCATGCCCTGCAGGTGAGTTAGTGAGTGATTACGCAAATTCTTTGTGTGCTAATTAAAGTTTGATCGGTTTTACTGGGTGCCATAGTTAATAATAATTGTAGGAGTTTCAAAACTAATAATTGGGTAGGAGAAATTAAGGTTTTGGTTAACCAGTGTTGCTAATGAGGATATTTAGAATAGAATAGAACAGTTTTTAAGATATGATTAGATTAAGAATGAGAATTGAATGTTTAAATGAATGAATAGTAGTATTTATTGTGTGTGCGTTTTGTAGTTGTTCGAGTTTGGGGACAAGTATAGGGGAAATTATGATGCTAGTGTCGGAGTGGTAAAGAGCTACTATGCGTCGGTGAGTGGATACATGGATGAGTTGTTGTGGGCTGCCACGTGGTTGTACAAAGCCACCGACAACAAAATGTATTTTGAGTACGTTCTTTCCAACGCTCACAAATTTGGTGGCACTGGTTGGTCCATTTCAGAATTCAGCTGGGATGTTAAGTACGCTGGTCTTCAACTCATGCTCTCAAAGGTAAAATCTTTCCCTTTTACTTCCATTTTCTCCATGTGACTCCCACTTTTCTGTCAATCCAACTT
This sequence comes from Vigna radiata var. radiata, assembly GCF_000741045.1. Lineage (NCBI taxonomy): Eukaryota > Viridiplantae > Streptophyta > Magnoliopsida > Fabales > Fabaceae > Vigna > Vigna radiata. The sequence continues at coordinate 3,954,256 of NC_028356.1, read as the reverse complement.
TATATAGGTTTTGCTTTTCTAACCTCAAAAATCTAAATCATGGAGTATGCACCAATTAAGGTATATTAATTACTATATTAAAGACACAGAAACTGTAAAGTCTGTCCAAGCACAAAGCCATGTGCAGCTACTGCTTTAGCTTTGCAACAGGCTGCAATTAAAGTGGCGTGGTTTATGGTTGAGCCCAATGTTGGAAACCTTAAGTACAGATACCCTTCACCACCTCACTTCATTACACACTCCTTTTTTTAACCCTTTTAATAAAAATACCAGTGAATGAGTAACGAGAGGTAGGACATCCTTTCCACCCAAAACATGTGAAAAATAAGTTAAATGGAATTAAGTAAAAAAAAAATATGGTCAAACTAAGAGTGTTTTAGTTTTTCAAATTTTAAATATTATAAAATAGAATGAAAATAATTCAAGGAATTAACTGCTCTCAAATATTTCTACTTGTCTTCACCCATTTGCCAAAATTACGTACGTCTTTCTCTGTATCTCATGCGAGTTCTTTATAAAAACAAAAAAACATTATTTTTGTCTTTTGAGGACACATAATTGAATGATATCCAAACTGAAAATCCGTTCATTCAGTTGTTTAGATAACACCCATTATTAATCTGCAATGGATCAGTTAAAAAAACTACAGATTTAATGTAATGAAACCCAAATTCAATTAAATAGTTGAACTCTATAATTAGACTTGACCCCACCCATGTGTACACTTTTTTTTGGTGAGAATAAAGATTACACTGCACAGAGTATGATTTGAACATCTGAAGGAATGATTAACTTAGAATGAAATGTCAACAAGGGAGAAGTGGGTTAACAAATAGTGTTTTTTGCACTCTAACCAGAGTTTCATGTTTTTGCAGCTCTTGAGAGAAGAAAAAGAGAAGAAGCATAGAGCTATACTTGAACAATACAGAACAAAAGCAGAATACTACATATGTTCGTGTCTGAACAAAAATAACGACAGCAAGGATAACGTGGAACGAACCCCTGGTGGATTGCTCTATATCCGAGAGTGGAACAACATGCAATATGTTTCAACAGCAGCATTTCTGCTTTCAACATACTCTGATTACCTTGAGAATACAAATCAAAAACTGAATTGCGAAACGGGCACAGTGGATCATGAAGAAATTCACAGTTTTGCTAAATCACAGGTTGATTACATTTTGGGGTCTAATCCTGTGAACATGAGCTATTTAGTAGGGTATGGTCCTAAGTACCCGAAAAGGGTGCACCACAGAGGGGCATCCATTGTGTCATACAAAAAGAATAAAGGGTTCATAGGGTGTACTCAAGGATATGATAACTGGTATGGTAGCCAAGAACCTAATCCTAATGTTCTTGTTGGGGCTTTGGTTGGAGGGCCTGATGGGAAAGACAATTTTGAGGATCGAAGGAACAATTTTATGCAGACTGAAGCATGCACATATAATACTGCTCCCTTGGTTGGTGTTTTTGCAAAGTTCTTGCATATAGAAAACCACAAAACAGTTCATGACTGTAATTCACTTTTGCTTGCTTCCTTCAAATAGTATATACTAAACTATTAATACAGTATATGTTATCATAAATAAGTCAAAACCCAACTCCTTTTCAATTATTTTTTTTTTCCTCATTGGTGAGTGATTTATATAGTTTGGTTGAGATTTTCTGGCCTCAAATGTACTTACATTATAGATATAAAAAAGTCTATCTTTCTTATCTCAGACATCAGCTTCTTGTTCATGCTTGCACTTCAAACAATTTCATTTTGGTTTAGCAGAAAGAAGGCCAACGAAAGCAACTGTCTTCTGCTTTTGCAACAGATAGCTTCGGCAGTATTTTCTATCAGTGGTGTTTCAAACTAAAAATGGAATCTTAATGTTAGTAGAATTGTATCTTTGAAATTCAGAAATGGGATAACTTATTTATGAATGCTTACAAACCAAACTCAAACAGTCTGACATGAGATATTAAAGCGAGGAATAATAATTACCATAGAAAATAAAGATGATTGATGTGATTTCATAATAATGAACCATCATGCTTACAAGTTTTAGCACAGTAAAAGAACATTATTTCCACAGAAGACGCTATTATTAGAATGAGAAGAATAAATATGTTTCTAATATTTTATGTTCATCATAATATTTCAATTTTTTATATTATTTGATAGAATTTTGCATTAATATTAATTTTGAAATTAAACAAATTTAATAATATTTGATTAAAAAAATTAAATTTAAATACTTTTAAAGTTAAAAAACTAAATTAAATTAAAGTTTATAAAAAAATTAATAGAACCAAAACATAAAAAATTTAAATAACTTTACAAAATATTTCAAGTTTGTCATTAAAGACTGAGTTTTATGTCTTAGTTATTTTTACAATGGAAGTATATTGCCTTTTATGTTTTGATTTTCTTAATAATTGAGGTCTCAAATTTTGTTTAGGGTTAATATTTGCAAAAGTTGTATGGTCATTTTTATTTATTCTTTTTCTTCTTATCGAAATCTTTCTTTGTCATCGTTCAACTTATTAGCAATGAGTTGATATTAGTTTTACGGGATTTTGATGTATTTGAGAGAGACATTGACATTCCAATGTACTTGTACAAGTAAAATGTTTTAGAGCTTGTGTTAGAGACAAAAGATCTTAATATTATCTCTATTCAATTATGGATGATTAAGTCTCTTAACTATATTTTATATTTAATTAATTTATCTAATTACTTATTCCCGAATAAATGTTTCATGTTCAAGTTTGGGATTGAATGATGTATATTCATAGACCTCAATTTACTCACGAAGACAATAAGTTTGATAACATCTAAGCATACGTCACTAAATGCTTTGAATGGGTGAAACAAATATATTTGATACCTTTTATTGTTGCATAAGTGTAGTTTGATGACTTGTAATTATAATCATCATTTTAAGGTATAACAATGAAGTTATTTTCAATTCACGCGTCACTTGTGGTTTTCCTGAAGGATAACATTGTTTTGTGGTTTTGCTTATTGCACAAGTCTTCCCCCAACTATCTTAGACGTGTAATAGATTGATAAGAATTTCAATGTTATGAACTTTCTTTGTTATATAAATGTATTCTAAAACATCCCCTTTTTCATAGTCCAATTGTCGTACATAACATGTTAGGAAAATCAACTACTAAGGCAAAACAACCTTGCATGGTTGCCCCTGGAAGTTGGTATTTTGGTCCATATACTTATAATTGTTTGATTCTTTTTCTTCTTCAATTATTTATAATTGTGTTAATTTATTGTTGTGTAATAAGCAAACTAACAGATGAACTATGTAATGTACTAGATGACAATCGTTGTTTATGTTCGTATTATATTTAGTTGGAGAACGATAATAGTTACATTGAATCAAATACTTTGCAATTTTGTTTTATTATATACTAATTGAAATATTTTCTTTTGTGTATAAATTCAAGAATACTACACTAATTCTTGATAAGTCCATTTAAGTATTTAAGAATAACTTGTGCAAAATATATAATACAAATGTACAATAGTATTTAGCACATGTGATTCTAGGTATTTAGCAAATGTATTTACTTGTGATTTATTTAAAACATTACAATATTGTTGTATCCTACTGATCTTGGATATATGTTTTGGTTTTGTCCAATTTTATATTGTTGTATCTGGGTGATTATACCAAAGAAAAAAACAAAAAAGTTATTTGAGAAAAAAAAAACACAAAATAAACTTTGATTATTATCAAAACCAAAAAAACACATAAAATAAACTTTGATTATTACCAAAACCAAAGCATAAATGGAGTACTAGACTTTGAGCCTATTAAAAACCGAAGCCTAATATACTTTTTATCTAAAATGATTTAATTTAAAGAGTATTAAGCTTTAGTTATGGTTCTTATTCAATCGATGTCTAATATTTAGGTTTATACTTTGATTTATAAGTGAGATAAATAAATTTTTTTTATGTTGTCTTAATATATCTTAAATAACTTGGGTTAAAACCCATTGGTGAGTGAATGTTGTTTTTCAATCAAACTTAAATTTTTATTTGGATAATATAAGAAATTTTGTGTTACAAATAAACCTTGATCTAATGGTTGTGCAATCCAAGTTTATAACTGTGAAGCTATCATTATTCAGCTGGGTGCCATGAAATCGTTCTCATTTTGCTATCATTGATCAGTGAAGAGTTGCAAACGTAATTAATTCCACGCAAACAAGTTCTGTATAAAGGGAGACTCTCATTCTCATTACCAAAGCCATGCATGTCATGAATCATCATCTAATTCATTGTTAACGAGTTATCTTAATTTTAATGAATATCACCTGTTATTTTAGCCTCTAAATATCCATTTATACAGTAAAAGATGTTTCATCTTGAATAGAACGTGCATGAACGAATGATCAAATGATTATTTCAACATACATCGTAGTCAAAATTATTATATAAAGATCTAACTATTTCACTGTTTTCAGGAAAAAACTCAATCAGTAGAAAAGCAGATGAAGAAAAGATGACTCAATTATGAATGTGGAAGCTAATTTTTTGGGTGATGTTACTGTTGAAAGTGATAACATTGGATTTGTTTCAATGCACAAGTTCAGATTTCTTGTCTTTTAGGAATGCTTTTGGTCGACATAGGATAAATGGGTTCCATGTTTGGTCAGTGGTCAACTACAGTCAACGCAGACTCCATCATCATCATCATCAATTAATCAAGTTGCTTCACTGTTCTGTGGACAAACAAACATGATGATGGTACTAAAAGCTTTGTCAAATGTCAATGAAATTGAATTGCCTAATTACAATTTGCTTCATGAATTCCATTTTTTCAATGGATACAATAGACCTTAATATTATAAATATTGCATACCTGAATCTTCTATTTTAATTAATATAAAATCTTCTAATCATATATATAATCTGTTGGTTGGTATATTTGAGTACATATAAACCACAATAAAAAATCGTCCAAAACAGGGCTTTTAAAATAATCATTCTAAATTTAACGCATTTATCATGCTAACAATATATGATTAAAGGAAATAATATTATACATGTAAGATGTGGTTATTAAATTAAATCAAAAGTTCAAAATTATGGATATTTTTTTAATATTGATGCTTAATCATTTTTAGATTATAGCAATAGTGTGAGTAAAGTTAAATTTTAATTTTTAAACGAAGTTCTAAGTTTAAGTTTAACCGATTAAAAAGAGTTTTAAAGTGAGAAGATTTTTCTTTAAATTTTTTGATAAAGATTAGTGATAAATTTTAAAAGATATTTAGTACCAATAAATATGGTAAGAATAAATAAACTATTTCCAATCTAATAGTATTAATTTTTCGGAAAAAAAAGGTGACTTTATGACTACCTCTTCCGAAAAAAAAAAATTGTCTAGAAAAGATTATGTAAAAAAGTGACTTTGCGACAATCTCTTGCAGGAAAAAAAGATGTTTTTGTCTGATAAAAATTACGTCTATTTATTTCCAAATTTGAAAAATGTTTCATTCAATGCTGTGTTTTTTAATTTTATTGGAAAGTGTACATAAAAAAGAGAAAATAAATTGGTTATATAACAACCGAAAGTTTTATTTTGTGTCTGCCATTGGTCTCAAATTGTGAGAAAGTTCCCTTTTTATGATCTCTGAGAAAGAATTGAATTCAAAGTCGTGGTTTTTGGGCAAATGGGTATCGATCAAAGTCTGTGGCGGAGCCGGTGGTGGAACGCCGTTGTTTTTATCGGGATGGTCAGCGTTACAGTAACCGTTACCAGTTCCGACAGTCACGAGAAGCAGGAACAAGTGGTCTCCCGAATTGCCTTCGGATCATGCTCCAACCAGAGCGCTCCTCAGGTTTCAAAAAATTTTCCTATTTTGTTATGCTTTTTTGTTTTTTAATTTTTCTACTTTTTATTCTTGTTTTGTCTTTTCTTTGTTTTATTTTTACCCAGTCTGCAGTGTCGTGTAATGGAACTGATATACTAGTTATTCTGTTTCTTTGTTCCAACCACGATATCTCAATTCTTGTACTAGCATGCTGTTGCAGTCCCAATATTACGTCAGCTTTAAGAGAACTGCAGCTCTTTTGTACTCAACTTAAAAAAGAAACAGCAATAACAACAACCACGACAATTATGTAAATCTCTGTGAACAAAAGAAATTTGATTAATTTATGTAACAAATAACAAACCAACTGTTTCTGTTTATAATTTTCCTTGGATTCTGGAACCTGTTCCCTGTTTGTAAGAATTCTTGGTGGGGATGATAAGGAATGTATAATTTTTCACGAAAGAGTGAGATGCATCTGAAACTTCATTTTATCCCAATTTTTAGAAGAATTCAAAATTCATTATGCAGTAGACAACTTAAATAAATGGTGTATTTCACACTTCTGCCACTGATAATCAATCATTCCTGCTGAACCAAAACTAGACAACTTTTTATTTTACGCTGTACTTGGCAGTATGCAACTGTATGGTCTTTTATAGTATTTCTTAACCAAGCCAACCAAATTGTATTTCATCTGCCGCAACTAAATTCAAGAAATCACAGTGCTAAGCTTTAGTGTTTTTTTGGTTGTAGTTTGGGTTTACAAATCGTACATTGGTTTCTTGTTTGACAGCTTTAGACTAAAATCCTAATATATGTTACTATTTAGGCTTTTAATTGCTACGATTTCAGGGTGTTGTTAACTTCTTCATGTCAGATCATTAACGTATGTGTATGCTGTGTGTTTGCCAGCCCATTTGGGATGCAGTGGTGGACTTCCGTCCCCAGATTTTTATATGGCTGGGTGATAACATTTACGGGGACTCCAAACGCCCTTTCAAAATATTCGGACGGGAAAGGACTGTTGGGCCATGGAAGAATGTTCCACGATTTGTTCCTTCTTCTGAGCAGGAAATGAAGGCTAGATATGAAAAGGCTAAGTCTAGTCCTGGTTATATTCGACTTCATCAGAATGCTAAGGTGTTTCATTCTAAGATTTTCTATTTGTTATTGTTTTCTAGTTGCATTGTTGAAATGCCTGTGGGTTGATTTACTAAAATGGTGACTATGTTTATTGGTATCTTGGCTTGACTTTCACATTTGGTTTGTTGATAGGTTATTGGTACATGGGATGATCACGATTATGGATTAAATGATGCAGGAAAAGAATTTCAAGGAAAAATCACCAACCAGAAGTTGCTTCTTGATTTCTTGGATGAACCTCAAGATAGCCCACGGTGGGTGGATAATCTCGTTTGATGCATTATCATGTTGGACTGATCTTAACCCTGCATTTTGTGTTATATTATTTGTTCTGCCTAACTTTATTGAATCATTCTCTTGATCATTGGGGTTGTTTTCTTATATGATGCTTACGGTTGTATTGCATGTGAAAACTCATTTTTCTTCATGGAGAGTGAAGATTACATGTCTAGCAGATCATGTATTCACCCATTCACAAATTTTAATAGGAAGCAGATATTGATTTACATACTTACCCTATCTTCTCATTTCAGGCGGAAACAGGCTGGTGTATATGCCTCATATACGTATGGTCCTGTAGGTAGAGACATCAAGGTATTGACCTAATGTAATATAATATTCTTTCTCAAATTCCTAAAATTTTTCTATATTATTGTCCCCTGGTAGGATGGTAGCCATTACTTGATCATTTTAAATGTCTTACGTGATGTTAAAAAGCTCACTTTGTTTTTGTCAATAACAATACTTGAGAGTTGCTTTTAAATTGTGTTTTGACTTTTAAGCACCCATCTTGTGCTAATACTGCTTTTATTGCGGATTGGGGAAAACTTCTCAGATTGTACTCTTAGATACTAGATATCACAGAGACCCTGTAGGAAGTGATGGTACCATTTTGGGGAATTCACAGTGGTTGTGGTTGGAGAAAGAGCTCAAGGGTCCACCAACGGCTATTACAATAATTGGATCTTCTATTCAGGTACAACAATTACTAATAGTGCCAGACATAGTTCAAAATTATTCATAATAATAAACAAATGATTCTTTATGACATCTGCATCTTTGAATTTTGGCTGCATCATCAACATTATGCCTGTGTTTTTGACAGCGTATATCTAAATTTGACTTGAAGTGATTATTTTATTGACTTCGAAAGTTTTTTCTACATTCTACTAGCTTTGGGTGCTTTTCTTATGAAAATCTTGCTGATCTAATTACAAATAAGTTTTTGTGCTTGAAATTATGTGGCCAATAAGGAATCGTTTGTACATTCCCTTTTTAGTATTGATTGTGGTGCTTTGTTTTTGTGTTACATTATATAGTTAATCTATATTGTCAGGTTATATCAAATCTTTCAGCAACCATTCATCCATTGTTTGCAATGGAGTCATGGGGTCGTTTTCCAAAGGAAAGAGACCGGCTTTTTAAATTAATAGCTGATAGTAAGGTAATAAGTTTCAGGACATTCATATTCTACTTCATTTACATCTTTGTTGTTAAAAGGAATTTACATTGTTACCAATTATGTTGGTGTAGTGAGTACTCATTTCACTTCTCATTAGTCTTTTCTATGCAGAGAGCTGGAGTATTTTTTCTCAGTGGAGATGTGCACTTTGGGGAAATCACGAGATATGATTGTGCTGTGGGCTATCCACTTTATGATGTAACCTCAAGTGGGGTTACTCAATCAGTTGAGGAAGTTGTCCCACCTTTCCTACGTTCTTTTGTGAGATTTGTTGCATTGTTGACTCCATCTACAATGAGAGTAAAGGGCCAACACTGCAGATACAAATCTTGCATATATGGTAAACTTTTCCTTCTTATTTTTGGTAAGGATATTTATATTGTTTTTCATGCTTTTGATGTTTCAAATGTGGGTTTTCATTAGGTCAGCCAAACTTTGGAACCATTGAAATAGATTGGGACTCTCACCCAGTGACTCTGAAGTTAAAAGTGAGGGACAAAGAGAGCATCACGGTTACAGGTGTTGATGTTTCACTGACGGAATTGCAATCATCAAATTCAGAGAGTTTTGACAGAGAAAAAGCAGAACATGATAATCAAAAGCATTGCACCCTTGAAGTTAGTCTGCCATGGTTTGTAAGATATCGCCTAGCGATCTTGTTCTTTTGCACCTTAATTGGTAAATCACTTCTCTAAGTTGTTCCACTAACAAAGCAAGTGATCATTTAGTTTGTATGTCAATCTTTTAAGGTGGCACGCTTAGTATTATAGTATGATGATTAAATCGAACTGTTTCTTTGTTGCAGTGTTTCTTGTTGCATTCCTAGTGCTAGTTTACACTTGCTTCAGACTTTTCAGACTAGAAGGCTGCAAAAGAAAGCACGATTGATGCAAGTAGATTCATGCACAGTCAGCAAAAGGGAGCATGTTCTATCTCTTCTCCTTTTTGTAGATTTAACATCCGTGGTTATAGGTGAATAAGATGTATAGAAAATTATTCTACTGTTTCCACTAATCATCAATCCTTTATCAATATGAACAATTCGGGTGTATTTGAGTTACATTTTCAGAAATTGTTTAGTTTTCAAATTGTAGCTAAGCAAGGTTGTTCAGATAGCTTGTGGAGGGTGGTGCAAGATACAAAACTGGAATTGAGGGAGAGGTTAGTTGAACTAGATGGAAACAGAAGTATACGAGAAAAATCTCCCTACTGTTTTTCTTTTGGATGAGAATTTGATTTCTGAATGGTGAGAAATTATTTTGGAAACAGTTTTTTTTTAAACCAATTGTTTTCTGGGTTCGCTTTGTGAGTTTATTTGATGCTTTATTTGATTCATTTGTTAGTATTTCATAAATTGTGTTCTGTCTAAAAGCATGTATTTTCAAAATTGACGTGCACTTTGACACATAAAGAGATAAAAAAGAAAAAGATAATTATACTTTGAGAATATTTTTTTGACAATATTTTAACATCATTTACGTGTCATTCTGTGATTGGTTCAAAATTACCTCACCATTAATAATAATAATCATCATAAACACTAACATAAACCAATCACGATACTTAGATAATGTTAAAATATTGTTAACAAAATGTTGTCAAAATATCATTATCCCGAAAAAAAAAATATTGCAAATTTACGTTATGGTAAAAATTTATTACACATTTATATGCTAAGAAAAGGAGGACTTATTATCATATATGACAACTTTATTGGAAACTCCACAAAAATAGATAAGTTTTAGAAAATAATAATTCAGAACGTGTTTCAAAAGACGAATTTTAATAAAAAAAGATCATTTTAAAACAATGTTTTATAATTTATTTATGTTTAGTTTAAAAGAAGAAAGCCTTACTTTTATATTTGACTTTTAATTTTTATTTTATTTTAATATATGAAAAACCAAAATTATGTTTTATGTTTTACAAACCTTATTTATTCATTCTTTTGTTTATTTGTAAATCTTACCCTATTTGTTTATCATTAGTGGAGGGTATAGATGCAATGAAAGAAAAAAGCAATTAATTGTCGTTGAATTTTTGAAATTTCAACTTCTAAACGAAAAAAAACCACTTATTCCACGGACTAATTTGTATAATAATAACAATTTCTAAAACCAAAGTCACTAAATTGTTCGTGCACTCCAAAAAAAAAAAAAAATCTTAAACGAGTCTTAAACATGAAAATTACATCTAGATTAGTTAATCTCAAGTAAGAAAGTACCGAATTTTTTTAAAGCAACTATCATTTTCCCTTCTTTGTTTGTATGTTGTGTTAACCCAATAAAATTCTTAAAAATGAGTTAATTTTTATCCATTTTATCTTTGGTTTATAAAAGACAGGCCATGATAAATTGAAAACTATGGCCTACTTTAATATAATAATATCCACCAAAAAAGATTAAAAAAATCAAGTTTCTTATTCTTAAAACAATCGAAATTTAATAGTTTAATATAAAAATCTATGATAATTTTAATATAATTTTTTCCCCATTAGTATCACAGAAAGTAAGTTACAAAATAAAAACACGATTTTTGAAGTATTTAACGAATCAAATTAAACTCAATCTTCTTTATCATCCCTAGCAACAGGAAGTCAACCTAACCTAAAAGCCAAAAAAGTTAATTTGATGCAACTTCCTCTGTCTTTCCACAACCTTCATTATCAGTTGCATTTGAAATAGTATTCTTGTGGTCAATGATAATTGCAACACCAATATGTAAAATATAAAAAATAAAATTAGAAATATAGATATAAATTTTTCTTAGCGTTTAGCCTGTGTCCTCTTGTTGAATTCCATCTGTCTTCTACTGCTAAAAACAAATAATTTATTTCATGTCTCCTTCTACCTGTTATATATAATTTTATTTTACACTCCCTTTGTTTTCATTTCAATTTTTCTCCTCGTTATATAATTTCCAAGCTAATAAAACAGTTGCGTGTGTGACGGCTACATTATCCAACCACATATGCCACGGAATCTTGCATTTTGTCTCAAGTCAAACTACATCTATCTTCCAACTTGTACAATTCAACATCGTAGCAGAAAAGAACAAGACATGTTCATACTTCAAACCTTACAGAAGAACTACAAAGAAATCCAGCTCATTATATAATTGCTGTTTTACCCCCAAAAAACAATTATTCAAAGTGAACATTAATGTGAATCTCAGTAAAAAGAAGCACAGCATTTCAAAGGTGGAAAATTCCAAAAACAAAACGAGTTTGACCCGGTCTCCACCCCATTCCATACGGTTTTGGTTTGCAACACAAAAAATTGAAACTTGATAACACAGAGTAACGCGTTCTTTGAATTTAAGCTCAACATACCCTCCAAATCAAGAAAGCACTCATCTTTTTTGTTTTTCTTTACCACTCAAAAATGGCCGCCGGGGTGTGGCCCGTAGCCGCCGTAACACTGGTGCTCCTCCTCTGTTCCTCCATCCCAAAATCTGAATCCCAACAAGAGTACGTCAACAACAAACAACTAAATTGCACCAAGCACGAAACCAACGCCACAAATGGCAACCTCTGCAACAGTGTTCCATCATGCGCATCCTACCTCACCTTCAAATCTTCCCTCCCAGATTACACCACCTCTATCTCCATCTCTTACCTCCTCAATTCCAGCACCAGCGCCATGGCCGCCGCAAACAACATCACAGATGTCCAATCCATCCCCGCCGACACCCTCATCACTGTTCCCATCAACTGTTCCTGCTCCGGTCTCTACTATCAGCACAACGCCTCTTACAACATCAAAATACAGGGCGAAACTTACTTCTCCATCGCCAACAACACATACCAGTCCCTCACCACGTGTCAGGCTCTCATGGCCCAAAACACCTACGGCGAACGTGACCTCGTTGCGGGTCTCGACCTCCACGTGCCTCTAAGGTGCGCCTGCCCCACCCAGAAACAGAGCGAAGCAGGATTCAAGTACTTACTCACTTACTTGGTTTCTCAAGGAGAAACGGTTTCTTCCATCGCTGAAATCTTTGGTATTGACCAACAGAGCATCCTCGATGCAAACGAGCTTTCTGATACCTCCTTTATTTTCTACTTCACGCCGATTTCAGTTCCTTTAAAAACAGAGCCGCCAACGAATTTACTGAGAGCAGCGGCTCCCCCCAACGACTCCCCGTCAACGCCGCCTCCGGCGGCGGAGGATGACTCGGACTCGTCCAAGAAATGGGTCATTATCGGAATCGTGGTTGGGGTTGTTGTGCTGCTTCTTGTCTGCGCTGCTCTATTTTTCTTCTGTTTCTATAGGCAGCGACGGGTAAAACAGCCATCGCCGACTCCGGCAGCGAAGGCTTTCTCAGGCTCCACCCACAAACAGAGCGAAGAAATGACTCTTCCCACGTCGCAGTCGTGGTCTCTTTCTTCGGAAGGGATTCGTTACGCGATCGAGTCGTTGAGCGTGTACAAGTTTGTGGAGTTGCAGACGGCGACAGGGTTCTTCAGTGAAGAGAACAAAATCAAGGGTTCTGTTTATAGGGCTTCTTTCAAGGGTGATTATGCTGCGGTTAAGATTCTCAAAGGGGATGTGTCGGGTGAGATCAACATTCTCAAGAGGATTAACCACTTCAATGTTATAAGATTGTCGGGTTTTTGTGTTCACAAAGGTGACACCTATCTGGTGTACGAGTTTGCCGAGAATGATTCTCTCGAAAATTGGCTGCATAGTGGTAATAAAAAGTACGAGAATTCGGTGTCTCTGAGTTGGGTGCAGAGGGTTCATATTGCTCATGATGTTGCTGACGCGCTTAATTACCTTCATAACTATACCAGTCCTCCTCATGTGCATAAGAATTTGAAGAGTGGGAACGTGCTTTTAGATGGGAATTTCAGGGCAAAGGTTTCGAATTTTGGGTTGGCGAGAACGGTGGAGGGTGAAGGGGATGACGGGGGATTTCAATTGACAAGGCATGTGGTGGGAACTCAAGGGTACATGTCACCTGAGTACATTGAGAATGGTTTGATTACTCCAAAGATGGATGTTTTTTCGTTTGGAGTTGTGCTTTTGGAGCTTCTTTCGGGGAGAGAGGCTGTTGGTGGGGTTAAGAATGGATCTGAGGAGCAGATGCTGTCGGTGACTGTGAATCAGGTGCTTGAAGGAGAGAACGTTAGAGAGAAACTTAGAGGTTTCATGGATCCAAATCTGAGAGATGAATATCCTTTGGAACTGGCTTATTCCATGGCTGAACTTGCCAAACGCTGTGTTGCTCGTGACCTCAATGCAAGACCACAGATTTCTGAGGTTTTCATGACTTTGTCCAAGATTCAATCCTCTACGATGGATTGGGATCCCTCTGATGAGCTTGAACGGTCTAGATCCGTCAGCCAAATTTCTGATAGCAGATAGATGAGGAACTTGGCGTTATGGTATTGTCAATAGCTTCAATGGAATAAAGAGTTTTTTAAATTTTGAATTCTTCGGTCTGTTCTGTATCATATGGAGTGATGGCTGCTAGAACAAATTAAAGTCAACACTTACACATTTCGACATATCATTCTTTAACATGTTTGGTGACTCGATAAATGATGCTGTCTTGTTTGTTAATGATGATATCGATACCAAATACGACTACTGAAAACAGTTCAGCTAGGACTAAAAGCAAGGATTTCAACTTGTATGTTCTCCATTGCTTTTCGTGGAATATGTTTTACTTCAGAGTAACAGTATGTGAAACGTGAACATTGGGAATTTTTTGGTTTATTATTGAGACTTTGATTCCAGATGCATATACGTGCATGATGTACGGCTTCTTCATATTTATATCACAACGTAATTTGTTTACGTATGAACTGGAAACTACTGTTTTTTTTTTTTTTATTTATATTTGATCGGGATTCCTTGACCTGAGTTACCTATTCAATTTTCGTAATCGAAAATTAGAATTGAACAAACAAAATGTGCTTCTGATAGTTATATTCCAATCCAACAGGGTCAGACTTCAATTTTTTAATTGTTTGACCTCGGCGGACTTCAAGCGTTTTGGTTTTGAATGTTAATTTAGCCTCCAGAAATACCTGTTTATTGCTTTCTTTCCTTATAAGTTATGTGCTGTTGTCTAATTCTCATTGAATGATTTGTCTTCCTTAAGAAGGATATTTCAGACATGCTCAACCAACAGAAATTGATTGTTGGAGGGAATAAACTTTTGGTATTCATACCTAAACCCAAAGTGTTTTCCAAATGGTCAGATTTGCTTTTTAGCAACATTTTAGTCGCACACGAGTAGCTTTGAGAACATAGAAAACAGAGTCCAAGGTAAAAATTTGTGAAAGTACTCGGCTATAGAAGTTGTCTGCACAAACTGGGAGCTAAAATTAGATTGATCTGATACCTAAGTCTTGGTCCTTCCAAACCAAGATGAACACGTTCCGAATTCAGCAAATATAGTCAAAGCCAAGATGGAACAACATCTACATTTAGATTGAAAAATAATGTCATCATACAACATGAAGACCAAGTTTCGGAGGAGACTGACACTGTCACTGTCAAATTTACTTAATGGTCAGCATCTACTTTGAACAAACAAACAAAACATTATATACCTAGAAGCTGTTTCTTTTTTCTGTATTAACAATACAAGAGCAACTGGATTAGAGGCTGCAATTGGAGAAACAATTTAACATATACCAGAAATAAACTATAAGGAAGGCTAACTCAACCGAAGGCAGTTGATGACGGAGAGAAAACGAGGTTGAATACTTTTGTCAATGAATGTTGACTTGGAATGTGAAAATTAAGTATGCAGAATGCTAAGCTCATAGCCCCATACCCAATTTAACAAACCAGAGTTTCGCCTTTTTTTATCAAACCTGCTCAAAACATCAAAATTGAGAAGAATTTCTGTCTCTAATATACAAACAAACTCAGTAACTTTAATGCTACTTGAGTTATTTCATTTTTTTTAAAAATAATTGCTTCTACCTTTTCAGACTTCTTAGCCTACTCAAAGTTGTATTTACCCTTCTTTTCCTTTAACATAATTTAGTTTACCCCCTCGTGGCTAAAACCAAAGGAAATAAGCAACAACTTAGGAAAGGATCAAATGTACGTAGTAGAGAAGTAACACTACACAGCATTGGTTGCTACAACATACGGTATCAACTAAAAGTTGCCTCCTGTCAATGAAACAAGTAAAATATGTTCTACTATATTCATTTTCCTGGTAAGCAATCAAATACTTCATATAATTAAGGATCACAAATTAATCTAGGAAGAGAATCCTGATCCACCAAATACAGCAAATATGGTAAGGCACAAAGCCTTATGAGTCTATATTCAACTAGTATGCAACCTTTTTCATGGTCAGTGTGTGTGAGCCTGAAGAGGGAAGGGTGCAAACTGATTTTTATCCAACGCAATCCCATATCATCAAGAGCAATAAAAAAATGTTGATCACAACATTATGCAAAAGAAGGAAGAATATAAACATGGCCAACTCAATTCAATATTATCAAACGCTAAATAAAAAGAGCAGATTAAAAACATCAAACAGATCAACAATCACTTCTAAAATTTTCTCCTCTCAATTATTTTTGCTTTGAGACTGCAACTTCCGATCAAAATAGTATGCTAATAAAAAAAAAGAGTTACAACTACCAGGCCACTCACATAACCTGAAACAGTGAACTATGTTTACGCCACTGCAGTAATGCTCTCACCCTCCACAACCTCCTTCTCCAACTCCTTCACAGATCTAATCAAACCCCTCGTGATCCCCTTGAGATGCAAACCATTCTCTTTCATTTCCTCATGTAGCTTTTCTGCCGTTTCCCAATCCAAAGCCTTCAAGCAGAGAGACTGTATCAACTTCTCATACTCATCCACACTGGGGCGAACGCCATAATTTTTCATCTCTGAGAATAAATTCAAAGCCTCATCAAACCGTTCCAACTTGCAATATCCACGAATCAGGGTGTGAAACATCATGGGGCCCAACTTAACACGCTTCTCTTTCGCTTCTGCCAAGATCTTCCGAGCCTCTTCCATCTCCCCACCATTTGAATAACCACTAGCAAGAGAAGTATAAGTGTAGACATCCGGTCTCAAACCCCTACTTTCCATCAGCTTCATGGTCTCCAAAGCTTTCCCAACTTCACCAGCCCTTGAATAAGCTGTGACAATAAAATTGAAAACATCATTCCCAGGCGGCGGCCCATCCTTAATCATATTCGCCAATAACTCCTTGGCTTTATCAACTTCCTTAATCCTACACAATGCCCGAACAACCGCCATAAACGGCTTTATTGCACGCTCCCTGTTCTCCTCGGGGATATCCTCCAACATATCCAAAGCCAATTTCACAGTTTCATCTTCTCCACAGAGCTTGCCAACCAAAAAGCTAACCGTACTCATCGGTGGCCGTTTCCCTTTCTCCATTGCCACCACATACACTCCATGGGCCTCCTTAGCCTTCTTGCCCTTACACAACCAAGACAAAATGGCACCAACTTTCTCGCCATCAGGCAACGCCTGTGCATCAACCATCTTCTCACAAACCCCACAAGCCCAATCATAAGCACGCCGCCGACAAAGCGCCTCGATTGTGATGTAATACGTGTCTGCATCCGGCACACATTGAAAGGCCTCAAATTTATCAAACACCTCCAATGCAGCCTTCCCTTTCACCAACCTCGAGAAGCAAAGTATCAAGTCGTTGAGAATCCTCACATTGAGGATTCCACTCTCCTTCTCTCCAATCTCCTTAACCAAATCCCACAGCGAGTACGCCTCTTTCTTCCTCGCATCATTTCCACATATGGCCAAAACAAGAGACTCCACCATTGGGGTGGTCACCTCCAATGATCTCTCACTCCATGCCCATCTGAAAAACCTTATCAGATTCTCACCCAAAACAAGCGGATTTTCGATTACTTTTGTCACCAATTGCTGATGCAGAGTCAAATCCATGTCATCCAAACACGACTCAAAGGACCCATCAGCACTGGTTTGAAGAAGACGCAGCACACTCTCCAACTTGTCCACGTCAATCTCGTACGTGTCTCCTTCTGCATAAGTATCTCCTTCGTCTACGCGCTGTCTGTCACCGCCGTTTTCTGAAGAATCCGGTGAGAGCTGTGGGAGCTCATCATCGAGTGTGAGCGTGGAATCGGTGGCGAAAAATCGAGGGTTGTAGAGAATTTGAGGGAAACTTGATTTGGGGATTTTGAAAAAGATGGGGTTAGAGATGCGTTGGTGAATTGATGAGCAGTTGCGCGCACCAGCTACGGAACGTGTTGCTCGTGCAAGTATCCGCGTCCACATTCTTCTTCTGGAGAATGTGTTAATGTAATGCTTCTTCCACCGTCTTCTTCCTCTTCTTCACAGAAGATTAAACCTAAAATTATGAACTTCCATGTGTCTTTACACTATTACGACGCCGTTTCAACCACTTCACCTATTTCTTCCAAAAGCCCTTGCTCCTGCGGCCATTTGTACAATTCTTTTTTCAAAATGGTAAATATCTAGAATTGAGGATCCCATCTAAATATTTTAAATTTTAAATAAATATTTAATATTGTTAAATACTTATTTAATAAATAATAACTTATAATTGTTTAACCTATAACATATATTAAAAATTAATATAAAAGTGTAAAAAATGAATAATTCTAACATATATTAAAAAATATATGTATTATCATGTGATGTAATTGACGAACTATTCTATCACTTGATGCATTCTTGTTAATTAAATAATTTAAAGGAAAATATTACACTCCAACAAAGTAATAATATATATATATATATATATATATATCATATTACAAAGCCCAAAAAGATGTTTTACCGTTTGATAAAAATAATAACTATTTTTTGTGAATATAAAATTAATAAATGTATCAATACCTAGTTATAAATGTCCATCTTACTAAACATAAATTACCAGTTATTGATTTAAGATGTAACAAAATTTGATATCTTATTCAAGTTTTAAGATTTTAAGTATTTATAAGAAAAATATATAATCGAAGGATTATATCTCATTAAAGGTAATGAGTTGTGTTATCTAGTAAATATTGTTGGTTAGTGAAATGAAATGAAATTTATTTTATTTTAATAATTAAGATAAAAATAGTTGCATTTAAACTTTTAATTAATTTAATATATGTACCATAAAATTTATATTGTTATTAAAAAAAATTAAAAATCACTCATTTTGGCCTAGTGTTGCTAATGTAGCATCACAATGATATGTAAGCATCAGGAGTTAGGGTTCTTGGTGTTCGTTTGGAATGGGTTGCTTCTTCCTGCACTCCCATTTTTTCTTCCAGCAGTCCCCTCCTTTCCAAAATACAACATAAGAACATAGAGGAAGGTTGCGAGTGTTAGTCCATTAATGGAGAAGGTGAAACAAGAGAGGAGAATAAAAATTAGAATATTTTTATTTACTTTTTCATCAAGGGTAAAATTTGCATTTCTCTACTGGTATGAAGTTGCAGGTGCAAAACAAGGGGTGCAGGAAGATGAAGCTAATTTTTTAATGGAATAATTGGCATGTGTGTAAGTGGGTGTTGCTTGATTGATAATATATCTCACAACAGAGACGATGAAGTGAAAAGACAAGTTGTTATCATCTTGGTCAGATATTGGAGGGAACTTGAAGTTCTGTTGTGTCACGAAATTTATTTATCAATATTTTCTCTTGTGGCCCTTTCCATGATCATCAACATTGAAAGTGACAAATATCATAAGAAACATTCAAAGGGTCGTCTTTGGTTGCTGTATTTTGCTGCATACAACACCTTAGCTTCACTTCATCCACACACTGCCACAGACACGTACTAACAGTAACACCAGCAGTAGCACCTTCTTCCACGCACCATATGCAATCACATTCAATGATTTTTCATAAAATCAAACTAAATATTAAACACGTTTATTACATGAAATAATTATTTCAAGTTATCTATTAACTTATATATCTCAATATAATCTGCTGCGATTCATAACTCGTGTGGTTTAAACATTAGAGATGAAAAGTGGGACAGTGAAAAAGAAATTGAAACGAAAAGGAATTTGTTTAAATTAAGTGAAAGAAAAATTAAAGTTAGTGATTTATTACATTGCCAAACTCAATTTGTCTTTTCCTTTTCAAACCAAACACTTTAAAATATCTACTTTCATTTATTTTCCATTTGTTTCTCTAGTTAGTTTCCTTTCTATGTATTGAACAAATGCTAATCTTTTTCCTTTTAACCTTGTACTCATGGGTCTGAAAAGGAATTCAATTACTTCAACCAAACTTAACAACACTTCTAATTCAAAATCTTATTACAATAAACTTACATGTTATTTAGACTCAGGATTCTTAGCCGTATTTTATTAGACTTGAACATTAAAGAATAATTTGACTCTAATTTGCAGAGTTTCTTAGAATCATGCATTTAGGATTGTTAAAGTTACCAACAGACAACAGTTCAGTCACTCACATGCACATCATATCATATCTGTGCAGTTTTGATTATGTAATTGCAGTTGGTCCCATTTTGCATTGTGCAAACCTTGCCTTTGATCTATACATACTCAAGAGGGTGTAGTTTCGTAATTGCAGATTCATAAGGAGCATTCGTAGTAGGTGATGAAGTGTACCAATGCATTTAGTCTCTGGCTTCTAGAAAAGATACATCAAAGCTTTTAAACTAAAACTACTGTTAAATTTTTCTGATGCAACAGACAAACGTGCCAGAATCCACACCTTCATCCAATTAACTGTTCCCATGACACGCTAAAATACTTTATCAAGCATCATGAGGATATGAAGAAATGGTTTTGTACATGCTTTTCTTTTTCAGTTGTTCATTATAAAAGTAACTTTGTGATGGCACGTATGGAGTGGCTATAGTGTTCTATCACTTTCCAAGTGTTGTTTTCATTAGGCTGAGTACGGTCTTAAGCCACACAACCAAGGATAGCCTATATAACTCCAAAGCAACCGGACACAAACTTTGCAGATTCAGCATTTCAGGCCACTCATCATCTCATCAAGTGGACCTATTGTAAACCGGTTCTTATCATTTTCGTCCTTTCCATGAGATAGCTAACTCTACATTTCCTCACCACTACTATTTAGAAACTCTTGGAGCTGAAACACTTACACCACATTCAACTCTCTGCAGTTACTCCTCCAACAAAGCATAAAACATGGTGTCAACTTTTTTCTTAGAACTGTGTTTATTGTTCAAAGCTTGTTTTATACTTTGTTGATGTCTTAATGATTTTGCACTTTTCCCCCTCTGTTGTTTATAGGTTCTGGTTGCAAGTCATGGAGAGGAGGAAATAGGGGCAGAAGGCATTGCTGCTGTGGATTTTCGAGGCCACCCAGTAGACAAGACAAAAACTGGAGGATGGCTAGCAGCAGGGCTCATCTTAGGTTCATATTCATCTCAATCCATAGAAATTGTAGTCATGTTCTCAAGGTTGAACCTAATTTGGCTCCAAAAAAATCTTTTTTTTTATGCAGGTACTGAACTGGCAGAAAGAATATGTGTGATGGGCATAGCCATGAATTTAGTGACCTATTTGGTTGGAGATTTGAATCTCCCTTCAGCTGATTCTGCCACCATAGTTACCAATGTCATGGGAACTCTCAACCTTCTTGGCCTTCTTGGTGGTTTCCTTGCTGATGCCAAACTTGGAAGATACCTGACTGTTGCCATATCTGCAACCATAGCTGCTGTGGTATGTTAAAAGATTTGCATATTTTGATACACTCAATAGTCAATTCAGTAATTTCTTTGGCTTTTAAGCACACTTAGGCAACCAATTTTCTCCCTTCCCTTTAGGGAAAGTGGTTTTCAAGTGCAAATTAAATATAAGATGAATACAAGAATGTTCACTATTTACTATAAACATCTTTATATCTGTACTAGAAGTCACCAATGAGTTTTCATGTCACTTCTCTTGGACCAGGGAGTGAGCTTGTTAACTGCGGCTACCACCATTCCTAGCATGAGGCCCCCCACATGCAGTGGTGTCAGAAAACAACACCATGAATGCATTCAGGCTACTGGCAAACAATTGGCTTTGCTATATGTAGCACTTTACACTGTAGCAGTGGGTGGAGGAGGAATAAAATCCAATGTCTCAGGTTTTGGGTCTGATCAGTTTGATACAACAGACCCGAAGGAGGAAAGAAGGATGATATTTTTCTTCAACAGGTTCTACTTCTTCATCAGTATTGGGTCCTTGTTTTCTGTAGTTGTCCTGGTGTATGTGCAAGACAACATAGGAAGAGGGTGGGGTTATGGGATTTCAGCAGGAACAATGTTGCTTGCAGTTGCTATTTTGTTTGCTGGCACGCCATTCTATCGATTCAAGAGGCCACAAGGGAGCCCCTTAACGGTTATATGGAGAGTGCTGTTTTTGGCTTGGAAGAATAGGGCTCTTCCTAACCCTTCACAGCCCTCCTTTCTCAATGGTTATCTTCAAGCCAAGGTTCCACATACTCAAAAGTTCAGGTAAATTTTCCAACCTCTTCTTCAAGCACTTATCATGTCCTTACCAGTAATAACTAAAAGTAACCGTAGTTTCCTAATGATTTACACACGGTTGTCTTTCTCTTCAATTATTGCATAGCAATGTCAAAAGAAATTCTTATTTTTTGTGGTTCTGATAATGATTGCTTACTTTCACGGGATTACTATTTCTATTAATATATGGGACAACATGAGTGTTTTCTCATTGTCTCTTGAAAAGGACAAATTTTACGTTTGATTGAACTGATTGTCCAAAAGGAAGTTGAAAAACGAAAAAAAAGACGCAGCCTCTGTTGGAATAGTATTTTGCTCTTCTTTTTATTATCAAAATTAATGTTGTAAAATGATTTTCGAAAACTTTTTAGTAAGCATGTTTGGTTTGGATTCACCTAGTTCTGCTATTGAACACGTAATTTCTTCTTCACCCATCTTTGTCACCTTGGGGAACTGGAAAATGATATGCAGATACATCTCTCACACTCACTCAAATAATAATGCAGACTTAGATCTCTTTTTCCATGGACACACTGCTCCGTACGTTCTCCACTCAGACTACCATCCTTTCAAACAATCACTTTATACAATTAATTTTTTATACAGTAAATAATAATACAGTTTCAACATAAAACTTATATATAGTGTAAGCCACAAGCTGAGACATTTGCCTCGTACCCCCCCAATTATTTAGGCTCTCAAATTTTCTATTATATTCCTTTAATAATTTAACTAAATTATTAGATACGAACTTTTGTTGAAGACATCAATCTTGATATTTTATTTAAATGAAGATATTGATATAAGCGTATACAAATGAAATTCAGAATCTACTATATATATTACATTATATCAAAAAATTCTATTATATTTAAAAAAAATGCATTGCCTTCAAAATAAGAGTGATAGCGTAACGGTTCTCATTATCTATACCCAATATTTAAAATTGAAAACTTTAAAGTATATATAACTTTTATTTCAAATAATATATAAAATGTAATTGTTATTTTATATATTAAGCGTAAAATGTTCAACATATTTAATACAAAACCTTGAAAAATAATATTGTAATTAAAAGTAATAAATTATGTTAACATTGTAGGAAATCCTCGGGAAGTAGTAAAGCCAAAAAAATATTCTAGGAAATCCATTGATGTATATCTCCCTTCAAACCCAGTAATCTATAATTGAAATTATATATGAAGGATTTAACATAAACTTTGACTCCTTGGCACTTTATCGTACAGGTTCCTTGACAAAGCTGCAATTCTAGATGAGAACAGTTCAAAGGATGAAAACAAAGAAAATCCATGGATAGTTTCCACAGTGACTCAAGTTGAGGAGGTTAAAATGGTAATTAAGCTCCTTCCCATTTGGTCTACATGTATCCTCTTCTGGACTGTCTATTCTCAAATGAATACCTTCACCATTGAGCAAGCTACATTCATGAATCGAAAAGTTGGATCTCTGGAAATTCCAGCAGGATCACTATCAGCTTTTCTCATAATTACCATTCTCCTCTTTACCTCCCTAAATGAGAAACTCACTGTCCCCTTATCTCGGAAACTCACCCACAATGTCCAGGGGCTCACAAGTCTTCAGAGGGTTGGAATTGGACTATTTTTCTCCATCATTGCCATGGTGGTAGCTGCAATTGTTGAGAAAGAAAGGAGGGGGAATGCAGTAAAAAATAGTACTGCAGTAAGCGCCTTTTGGCTGGTACCTCAGTTTTTTCTGGTGGGTGCGGGGGAAGCATTTGCCTACGTTGGACAACTAGAGTTTTTCATTAGGGAGGCTCCAGAGAGAATGAAATCAATGAGCACAGGACTTTTCCTATCTACACTTTCAATGGGTTATTTTGTCAGTAGCTTATTGGTGTCAATCGTGGACAAGGCAAGTAACAAGAGATGGTTACGGAGCAATCTGAACAAGGGAAGGCTAGATTACTTCTATTGGTTGCTTGCAGTGCTAGGAGTGCTGAATTTTATATTTTTTCTGGTTCTGGCAACGAGGCATCAGTACAAAGCTCAGCATGGCATACAGCCTATTAACGGTGCAGAAAAAGAGCTTGTGCGTACAAATGATGTGATAGTTGGAGTTGATGGAAAAGAAGACGCATAGGATACAGTCCTAAAATCTCAATTTGTTTGACCGAATATATGGTGTGGAAGAACTAAACACTATGCCCCGAATTTGTTTATTTTGATGTACTGTTATGCACTGTTATGTATTCAAAGATCAAAAAAAGACAAACTACATTGAGAGATGTTTCCTGAAGAAAAAGCAAATATGAGATGAAATGTAAATTATTCCCTGGCAGAAAATATAAATAAATTAACCACTAGGCAGGTTTCACGAGCAGAAGCCTGAATTTGACTAATGTTATCAGTAGAAAACATTACAAAATTATAGATTCAAACTATGACAATACCTTCAAAACAAAACTTTGTCCATTGGAGAAGAAAGCCTTAAACAATGACATTGAATAGTTTTAGTAGCAAGAAGATAATATCCTTAAGAACACAGTGGACTTCATAAAGCATCAGTAAGCGAGGGAGGTTTATGACTTATGACCAGCGGAGGACGTAGAGCTCGGTGCGCTTCCTCCTTCTGTTTGCGGGCCTTGTACATTTCCTCTGTCTCAATAACAACTAACCTCTTGACCTATATTAATTACAGTGTTTAGCAATGTTAGTATCCACAGACACAAGTCCTTTCAAGCAGAAAATAGATGTGGGTAGATCTTGTGCTAAAACCTGTTGGAGCATCCCCCTAACCGTAGGTGTGTTCCATCGCATGACAGTTCGATTGCATTTGCGTAGGCGAAGTGCTTCCAAAGTGCGCCTATGGAGCCTCCTGGTCCCTGGAATACCCCTCACCAAAGTTATGTAGAGATTTGGGCTCCAAGCAATTGGCACGCAAGCCTTGTATGCCTTGAACGCATTCATGCCTTCAGCTTGAAGCCAGAACAGAATTAAGAAACAAATCAAGTTAATATGACTTTCATTCATTTTCTAACTAGATACCAAAATTTAAAAATTATAATACAAAATAAATAAAGACGAGTTAACTAAAAATCAGTACAATTGAGAAAAAAAATCAAAAGTCCACACACTTCATTCAACTGAACATTCGAAATTAAGTTATGTGAGCAGAACAGAAAACCTCATCTTGTAAAAATTAAATTGAAGAGACCACTAAAGAGTGACAAGTATATTCAAATGAAGTAATGAAGGAAAGATAACCAGTCCTTTGGAAAAACCTTTTCCACTGAAAGGAGAACCTATAAACACACACATATATATGAAAAAGATAATAAAATATTTAAACATTTTCGCAGACATTTCATCAAATAGGTTACAGGCAAATAAGCAAATAAGTTGAATTCCAAGAACTACACGCCAAATACGAGTTATTAACTAGCATTCAATGTATATAATACGGGAAACTCGATCATAGATATAAAGCAGAACATGATGGTCACGAATTGGGAAAAAGAAGGTAGGGACTAATCAAATAACTATAGCAAAATAACTACATGCTAACTGTGAATAGTTTCATATTAAGAATCAAAATATAAGAAAAAAAAAGAGGAGAAAAAAAACCTGACCGCCGCGGCTCCAAGTCTTGAGGCAAGCAGAAAATTTGTTGGCGTCGGAGAAATCGGAGTCGCCAAACTCGTGTTGGAGACTGAACTTGATCTTCCAATCGGAGGCAGACTCTGAAAACCTCTTCCGAGAGGTAGAGGTGGTCGCGGTGGAAGGAGGATGAGGTTCGTCGTCGACTCACGAGTCTCGCGGAGCAGAGGTGAGGAAAGAAGAATCAAAACCCACACACCAGCCGTGCTTCCAAAGGGTAAAGAAATGAACAGCAACGCATGTAAAGCGCTTATGTTATTTTGTTTTAATAAATTAATTTTGAATATATTAAATTAATTTTTTATATGACATTTTATTTGTTATATTTGTAATTACATATAATATATAATTTATATCAGTATGTACTAGATATTTCACTAGCTATTGTTTAATATATAATCAAATATTTTATTTAATATTAATTGTATGCATAAATATAATAAAGTACGTATAATATGTTGTTTTTTTCAGTATTCTCTCGTAACTGTGTTTATCACGAGTTTTTATGTTGTTTAAGGAATTAGACTTCTTAAATTACTTGAGCCTGACTTACACAACACCTATAATAGATAAGAGAAACAAGAGTAATTGGTTTTTTAAATATGTTTTCGTTATTAATTAAAATGATAAATTTTCATTGGATTAATTTCTTAATTTATTATCTATCTTGATTTTATGGTCTTTATACAATTTTAACTATCAAAAAGTCACTACAGTGTGTAATGCTGGTTGGTAATTATTGTGAAATCTTTCTATGTGATTTAATTAGTTTAACTATTTTTGTTTTAGAATCATAATTTGCACATGTTTTGACATAAATCTTGACATGAGTTTTTTACTGGGCTAACCATTTATCAAACAATAAGTTTAAAATGAGGAAGATGAAAACTAAAAACGGCTGAATAAGACCAACTATTTTTTCTTGAGAATTAGATTAACAATCTCTAAATATATGATGATAGTGCAAGAAAAAAAATATGGAATAACAAATATGGGAATGAAGTGAGAAACAAAATTTCATCAATAAAAATATAATGATTTTGTCATTCACATGTTATTAGAAAAATAAAGTACTCAAAAAATATAATATTCAACTTTGATAGTAGAAAAAAAAAAACCTACAAATTTTACAAGGATACAACTAACAAACATTTTTACAAAGACCACACATACAAGTTAGACAATGAAGATTTTTATCTTCCAACTTGAAGGGAGATATTGAGATAATTGGAATATTATCATTATAATTACTAATATTACTATGAGATATATTTATTGACATAATTATGAACAATGTTTGATAAATATTTTTAGGAGAACTTTGCTTGCTTTTATTTAGTTGAGTGTATAAATAAATAAATATATAAAAAATAAATATATAAGAAGATTTTTAGTATGACACAACTAAATGAAAGAGTTTAAGACAACCACAAAATATTATTCTATTCTAAAACTATGTGTAAGGAAAAGATTTGATATCACTTATTTTATACATTGTGTTTCGATTCTATAATCAAAACATATTCAAACAGAATGAAAAAAAAAATTAAAACAAAATTAGAGATCTCAATCAAGACCTGTGTGAGTCACCTTCGCTGCTATGGAGTCTTAAAAAAAAACACAAACTCAACAAAAATCACAAAAAAACAAATCGAATGAGAAAAAAAGAAAATGTACTAGTTGAGCAACGACAATAACTTGTGTTTGACAATGTTGGATGAAGGTGTTCAAGAACAAAAAAGAAAGAACAGAAAGTAACAAAGTAAAGCAACTTTTGTAAGAACCAAATATTTAACATGATTGTAAATTTAAAGAAAAAAAATATAACCTTAAATATATCTTTAAGCTTTAGTTACTTTTAAAACCTTAAATTTTTTTTTCAAAAATTATATAAAAAAATATCAATGACATTTTTAAAATTAATGAGAACTTTTAGATACTAGTTATCAGAATATTAAAGTCAAAATGTGTATATTCTTCTATTTTTTTTTAAACCGAAACCTAAACATTTTCAATCATTTAAAAATGTCACTACATTTTTATAGATTTCAACGTATTTTTAAATGATTTTTTTGCACTAATTATATATGCTTATATTATTATGAGACGTGTAGGACAAAGAGAAATGAAAACAACTTCTTAAAGTACTCACCTCAGTAAACCAAGAGAATTTGTATATTTTTTAACATATACCAAACTTTCTGTTCATATTATTTTGCAGAGTTCTCTAGTTTTACTTAAGGCAGTAATATTATAGGTATAAACTCATAACACACACAACTAAAAACTGGTCCAAAATTTGAATCCCGATAAGCTATTCTGCTACTTCTTCCAAAATGTGAATCAATCATAAACACAACATGTGAAACTCCTACATAATAACAATGGTAAGAACACAAACATGTGAAAAGGTCACATATTGCTTGACTGATGACAGATCATATTAATCGTAAATATATCCATCCTATTTCTCTTTAGGTGTAGACATATGTTGAGTGTCCAAATATCTTTCTCCTTATTGCAAGCAACAACCAAACTCAATCATCAAATCAAGGATGACAATAACCTCAGTTGCAAGAGGCAACACCAAGAGATCAGGACCCACATACCAGCTTGTTACAGCCACAACATATCCAACACAAACATATATATACACACACACAAGACAATTTGCTGTTAAAAAATAACATACAAGACATGTGCTTCATGATAAAGAGCCTTTTGATTTCTTTCATGTACATGCACACGTATGAAAACAAAATATACTTTTCATTAAATTAGGAAATAACACATACAGAAATCTCTAGTGCAAACGGTGTAGATTAATAGAGCTTAAAGTTAGATTCATGCACACTTACAAAGCTTGCAGTTCAGTAATGACTTAGATTTTTTCATTCTGCTTTCTACAATTTAATTAAGGCAAAACACGCATCGATGGCATATATATGATACCAACTTGGAGAGAGACCTAAACAACTTAAAAATAGATAGGGTTTTTGGCTCAGCTATTGGATATTATAGTAGAGGATTGTGTTAAAGAAGCATGGGCATGCCATCCATTGGAAATGGCTTGCACATAACATTTTCCATGTAGTAGTTCGTTGCATCCATCACCGCAAACTGCATATCTTCAGAAGGCTTCCAATGACGTTTTCTCTGATTGATGAACCAGTTGTTGATCTGTTTCAAATCTAGGCCTGTGGATTCTGCCAGTGCCTGCTTTTGGGATTCCTACATATAAATCCCATCATATTCACCATTACCATAACATTAGTCACGAATATGTAATAAACCTTACCGACATAACAATTTAAGGTTTCAACATTCGAATCTATGTTGTTTTCTACTTAACAGCACCATCAAATGTGTCTGCATTTTGGTGGCAATGAGATATGAACATTTATAAACATATGTTCTAAAACACTGTAAATGTATAGTACAGAAAGGAGTGTTATTCTTTCTAACACACTTGCACCTTGTACTGTAGATTAAAAATTGTTGAAACAGACAAAACCTTAAATGATTAATAATTTGTGATTTTCAATCAATAATTAAGAGTTTGCTTAAAATAGTGTTGCTGGTATATAATTTCTAAAGGATGTAGAGCTTAGTTACCGAAGGGTAGGGCCACTTGTAATGCCGGTTCCACCAATCAAGCAGTTGCTGTCGTGCTTCCTTTGGCAACTTTCCATTCTTTTTCTTCTTCAAAAATTCCTTCTTCAGGCTCCCTAGATATCCACTATACTTGCGCAGAAGCTGGACTTTCAGTTCCCGATCTTCAGCTTGACTGTCTAGGTTGTTTTCATGCACATCAACCTCATTCTGTGATGATGATTCACTTTGACCTTAATTTCAAATAGACGCAACAAAAATGGAAGAAAAATTAAGAACTATTAGGAAAAATAGTTCATGCAAGAAAATTATCCATCACGAATTACAGAAATGTAGCACAGAAATATTCATTTAACAATAATATATCAAAACATTCTAAATCTTCTTCCCAATCCCCTTACTTGATTAAAAAAAAATATTGAACGATTTCATTTATATATCTTAGACATTAAATGAGATTAAATATATTAGTTATTCATTTAATAAGTATTTGTTTATGAAAGTATTAGGAAGGAGCAATAGTAGAATAATACTATAGGAGGATATAATAACTTTAACATATATATAAGCTAAACAAACCTATATCTTTTCTTTTTCAGAATTATACAGTACTACAAGCATTACCTAAGATGTGATAAAAACATGCTCAGAACTAAGTTTGATCAAGAATATTTCCTCTAATGCACACTAATCATATTACTAAATAGGAGAAGCTTTCATAGAAAACAACTGAACTTTTGAACTGCATATAATAGAAGGCCTCATAGTACATACAACCTTTACTCAAACAAGTTAAAATATATAAGAAATATGGTTCACCAATAATTAAATATATAACCCTTTCATTCATCACTATATATCATACCAAGGAGGGAAATAACAAAAATAATCTTGAAAACTTAATATTAACACTGGTTTTTTAGAATTAATCTACAGAAGGAACAACTTAATTGACAAAGAAACATGTAGCCACAGAAGATAAGACAAGGAGTTTCCTTTTTCTACTAAGTTCTTAAAGGGACTTTGAAAGAGAGAGCCATGCATCTAAATGAGGAGAGGAATTAATCAGAAGAAAGAAGAGGTGACAACTCACCGAGTATGTGTGAAATAATAAGGAACATTAAGGCCACAAGAACCAAAAAGAAAAATCCCTTTAAAAAAAAATCCTGAAACCCTTCAAGATTATCAATCAATGGGTCACTTAATTAAGCAGCTTGGGGTTTCGAATAAACTTTTCATCATTAGAATAATAAAACAAAGTCTCATTTTTCTTGATTTCCCCTCAAGCAGTAATTTTGACTCATAATCGTTTTCAAACTTTTTGACCTAATTCAAACACCTTGGACCCATTCTTCATAACAATCTTAAAAATACTGTAAAAGGTTTTAACTCAAGTTCTTTTTTAACTAATCACTATTTGTGATGAGAAAGGTCATTTGACTAACTCTTTTCATCTAATTCGCAAGATAATATATGATAAAAGAATAAATTTTGGTATCACATCAGTCTTACTGAAAAAACATTTATCTAGTAGACGCAGGTGTGGTTTTCCTTTCTTCTTTTTGGTATTATATACTTGCACCATCATCTGTGTGGTTATAATTACCCAACCAACAAATATTGATATTTAATACCAACATTAAGCTTTGAAAACATGGCTGGGGAAGATCAGAATTATGACCAGTAACTAGTTCTGGGTTTAAAGATTCTGAGACACTCAAAACTACCACTAGTCTAATAGTCTAAGAGATAGCAAGTTAAACCACGATTTATCACTACTAATGTAGACTGACTAAAACCTGTCCTCAGATTTGATTTCTAGTCATTTCATAGAAAAACAAAGATCCGTGGCTTCTTTAAATAATTCATGTTTCTCTCTTTTTTCTACATAGGCCACACAAGCATGGTTTTCTGGGTACAAGGATGAGGTGTTGTGGTCCCGTAGAAGCTAACCATATACTTCTTGAAAGACTATGACAATTTGATAATTTGATAGGAAGCTGAAGCATAAAACTAAACCAATAAGGTTGGCTTCCAACATCAAGACTCTCACATCATTATAAGTACACGAGTACTAAGAAAAGACGGAAAAGAAATTAATTATCTTCTCTCACTCTGACACGCTATCTGGGTAGCTCACCAGCACCCACTTCCCCAACCAAGAAAACGTCCATAATTGCTCTACAGTACTGACAGATTTGTAGGAACAAATAATGAATTAAGGTAATCACCAAAATCTGATGAAACTGCTAGGGCTTTCAGCTGACACTCAATTCTTGAGAAAAAAAGCATGGCTTCTTTAAAGGGTTTCGTAAGCTCTTGCTCATACTTAATGAGCATCTCACAGTAGGCCTCCATGAACTGGTCCAGGGCCGGATCTTCACCTATAGAACCACTTCCTGTCCTTCCTGATGATGCATTGATTGATTCACATTTGGCACATGACTCCTCTAAGCTAGCCACCACTTCAGGAGGTGCTCCAACCTGTAAGCACTCCACTCATGCCATCAAACCAAGCAACACATGAAAACAAGAAAAAAGAATCTCGAAATGAAAAACCACAACAGAAGGTTTGGATCGATCCTCATAAAACCCGTGAAAGAGAAGAAGATGTTAGTGCAGTTTTAGTTTACAAGTTAAAGAGTGCATGATCGTATACATATATGGACAGCTTGTGTTGGGAAGAAAGGGAAAGATGTGTGTACTTGTGTGAATATGTAGCAAGTAAGAACAATTTAGAATTCATCACCTTTAGGCAATTGAGGTAAGACGACAAGAGACGAGGAAAAAGGGGATGTGCCATGATTTTATCCCTCACACTGCAAGTGTCGGTGGGGTTGTGGTGGGTGTAGTGATGATCCTGAGCGATGCTGTTGGTAGCGACAGGTACTCTTCTATCAGTGCGCATTTGAGCACCAGAATTGTTACTAAGAGGCAGAGAAAGAAACTTCCTATTAGTTTCCATGTTCATCATGTCCATCTCAGAAAGCTCACTGCAACTGTTCCCTCCAAACCCTATCATAGTTACAAAGTAAGCTGCGTTAAACCCTTGAAAGGAATGAAGAGCTCTTTTCGTTTCTCTCTTTGTAGAACCAATCACATGGTACATATATAATGCATTTTATTTATATTTACATAGTATGTAATATTAACAGTAATACCACTAGCTGTATATCTAGCTCTACCTCTTTGGCTTGGATCAGTTGTTCCTAGTCCCCACCTTACTGTTTTCTCAAAAAGAGCACTGCATATAATTGTCCAGAGAGTACTCCCGGAAATGAAGCTAAAAAATCTGAGTCTTTTTTTGTAGAAAACTCCAAAGAACCCAAATGGATAGTCAGTCAGAACAATAGGGATTTTTGGGCTCTTGGCTCTATAGCCTGTAAAAGGTAGTGGAATCAGATTCAGATTCAGAGTCCTCCCTTGGGAATGTGTAGTCTACCTTCCTCCTTCTGTGCATCAACAGTGTTGCTTCTTAATCTCATTCTCTTTCTCTCTCTATCTCTATCTCTTTCTCACACATAAACTCAAACACTACCAGTGCTGTGTGTTAAATGCAGGTGGAGACACAGAGGCTACACACAGGGTTAACGTGTGTCTCTGCAACTTAACTCAGAGTTTTCCTTCCCAATGAAAGATGTATCTGTGTGAAACTCACCCTCTTAGGTCTATGCACTACCACTGTTCATGCGTACTATATTGTTGGCTATCTCTCACTCACATCATGGAATGGAGGAGAGAGAAAAAGTGCTTCGCTCATCAACACAAAATTAAATCACAGAATAATGCATCCCCACCTATGCTAATCAAATTAGTAGTACTAAGTACGTACTTATATGCCATGCCTCTTAATTAACTTATATATCTAGTTCATTTTTAACATGCTTAAGTATTAAAATATTCTTGAAAAGATTGGCAGATTTACACATAGATACGTGTAGGAACTAAGAACAAACTTTTGATATCAAAAAGGATTAATCTGTTAGCATCTTAGAAGCTTTCAATGAGTACTATGTAGATTGAGATGTGCACATTTTTGGCGAGATATTGCTTGATTGGATGAACCCTAGCAAAACTTAATGGCTTTAAATATAACAACAAGTGCAAAAACCTGTTAGGCGTTGGTAATGAAAATAATAAAATAATAATAGGGTTAGAGGTGGTGGGTGTGATTGAAAGGAATCAAACATCAACCGTCCATTCCATGGACATCTATCACCCATGTGATATTCCTTTGGGGAGATATTGGATCTTTTTTATGTATGTAATATCTCTCTCTCACACACACTCAAACTCTCACACACACACAGAGCATACAATGATACAACACACAAACACCACTTTTGCTTTAGCATGATGGAATTGGTATATATTAGCTAGCCACTAGGAATAGGAGGGTGGGAAAATGAGAGGAAGACGACACCGTTTTGTAAATTGGAATCCATGCAGAGACACACCTATGTCAGAGGGGTCATGTCAATCTAATCAAAGATAGAGGGAGAAAAGTGGGTTGGAAGAGGTAGACATAGCAAAAGAAGACCATGTTATATAAGATGTTGCCCTCTTTGTGGGACACTCCCTTCGTCCCTTCCTTTCAGTTTTTCACTATTGCGTTTCTTACCTTACCCTACACCAATCATTCACAATTTGACATTTTGTGTTATGCATGCCATTTTCTTTTCCATCATCTCCATACTTTTTATGCCAAACCTTTCTCCTATACCTTACTAATCTCCATTTCACACATTTCTTTATAACTTTTAATTGCTGGAACATATCAGTTAACACTATACAAAACTTTACTGTCATAACACAGATGTGGTAAACGTTTTCTCTTCATACATATATATATTATATATATATCATGAGAGATTCTGGTGAGTGAATTTGAGTAAGTTACCGTTGTGAGAAACTTTTAGTAAATTTGAGTGAAATAATTAATTAATGTGTATTGAATAAGAATTTATATTGTAAACTTTTTTGTAGAGTTGAGACATTCATAATAAAAAGAAAATCATAATCTCACAAGTTAATTAAAGTTGATGTTTACCTTATTTTTGAAGAAATTATTGGATGAAATCCCCTTTGAGTAATTGTGACGCATAGATCTCAAAAAGTTTTAAAAATAAACATTCCATTCGATCAAATTACACCTTTTGAGTAAAAAGTTACATATTTCAAGGTTTATAGTTTATGTATTGCGTGGGATGTTTCGAATATATTGATAGTTGTACTGTACGAAGTTGGAACTTTGTATCTCATATATTTATGTTTGTTTCTAATTGACATACGAAGTTCAGCCTTTGTATATTTTCATAATATTTTTGTTTTTTCTAAGTCACATAAAAGTCTTTCTTATTCCATTGGTAATGTTATATGTACAATATTTTAACAATTGCACTAATTAACCGAAAATAAGAAATTATATAAAAATACTATATAAATTTTATTAGATTAAAATATTTTTGTCTTAATTTTTAGTGTTTTTTTTTCAATTAAGTTTTACTTTATGCTTAGTCGATTTAATATAGTCATTTATCATTAAATTTGCATAAATATTATCAACATTAATTTTGTATATGTAATATATCAATTCGTAATTTTATTTAATTTTAATTTTTATTAAGTTTTTTTTACATATCAAGTCTATGACATAAAAGTATTAGTTTCATGTTTAATGCCAATGTCATATGTGTCCATGTGATATGTGTCAAGGTTTGTATTTAATTTGGTTTTATTTTTTTATTTAATGAAGTTATAATTATTCTTTAAAATTAAATAATATTGTCATTTTCATAAAAATAATCGAGTTTAGTTTATTTATCAATAATAATAAATAAATTGTAAAACTTATTTTATAATTTTAAATATTATTTAATTCATAAAATTGAATTAAGTGACAGATTACATTAAAAGATGTAAAATATAATAACGATTTAGCTTAAATTTTATATGAAAATTGACTTTTATGGTTAAAAAATAAATTTATAAATAATTTAAAAAAGGAAAATATATTTTCTTTAATTATTTTAAATATTAAAATTTAAAAATTACAATAAAAATTGTATATTTACATTTTTAATATTTTGTTGTTGTTTCTCTTTAATGAATGGGTTGGTTCTTGGAATAATTATCAGGAGACAACATGGACACCAAACATTATAATTAAAATTAAAAAAAGAATAAGTTTAAAATAGTTTTTTTTTTTAATTTAAATTAAGAGATAAAATTAGTTTTAATATTTAGATGGAGTGATTTATATTTAAATTCAAAAAATTATTTCAACATTAATATATAAATTATAATTATATTTAATTGCTAATTTTATTTTATTTTAGAATTAGACAACATTATTTAATTTTTAAAAATATAAGAATTAATTGATTTAAAATATAAATATAAAAGCTAGATTGAATACAAGATATAATTACATAAAACTGACACAACCATGTGAAATGATATATTAAAAAAATAAAACTTTATATGTGATATATATAAAAATCATATCTATGCCCCTTATACGAATATAATAGAAAATAATAAATTAAATTTCAACCCATATAAATAATACATTTTAGGTAGGTCTCACTCCATTTTTAAATTAAATTTCAACACATACAAAATTAAATTTCATACCTAATACTTTTTAGGTGCGTTTCACTCCATTTTTAAATTTCTGTATTAAAGGTGCAAATGTGTCATTTAAAAAAAAGAAAAAAAAACTTTACTCTTATTTGATTTGCACACAAAAAAAAAAAAGGAAGAAAAAGAAAAGATTATTATGTGTAGGATGATAATGGAATTTAGTTTGATTATCTGAGCGAACCATGCAATGGCATGTGGTCCACAGAATGAGGCAGAATCAAAGCTTATTTTATCTACAAAATATAATAATCATTCCAACAAATCTGATTCTATAATTCCTTTCCAACACTTACATATGGATTTTGGATATCCTTTTACGTTTCATAAGTGCTTTTCAGCTTACTGTTACTAAAGTAGGATTTACCACCAACTTACACATAAAAGTGCTTTCTTCCACTTCAACCTTATCATTCACAAATTTCATCCACTATATGCATATTCTTTTTCCAATACATTATCATATGCTATATTTATGTCACAATATTATCATATTCCATAACAATGTAATGTAAAAAGTGTTGGGTATATCAAAGGAGAGATTTATCGAAAAAACACAATATTAACGAGAATCGAGTTTAATCACATAAAAAATTGATACTATTATCTGTTAAAAATCTTAAAACAATTAGTTAATGGTTATTTTATCGTTCTATTATATCATTTTTATTTAATATAAGACTTAAATTCAAAGTTTAATTTCTAACTAGGTCATATCTTAATATAAATTAAAAAAAATGTCTTTAATATAATTAGTTGTTAACTTATTAGGGTTTATTAGTACTTACGTTATGAGCTTTAATAGATTGGTAAGTTATATGATTTAAGATTCATAAAAATCAATACCAAAGAATAAGATTTGGAAGATTATGACATGCGAATATTATCTTTCACAACTACATACTATATTTCTTCAAATAACAACTAACATTATCATTTACGCTTTTTTTTTTTTCAAATGCCATTATTCTTCTGAATATATTTTATCCTTTTAATTAAGCTTTTTTTATTTTTATAAATTATGAGTATTCTTTAAAAAAATCAACTTTATTTGTGTAACATCCCAAAAATACGCCTAAGACATATCAAGTGGATGCAACATGTTATAATAATGTAAAGCAGTTAGGAGTAGAAATTCAGATGAAAGGTATATACAGTACAGTCATCCAAAATACAAGAGGAGGAATAAAGCTCTACTTATAGCATAGAGTCTTTCAAAAGAAGAAAGAGTAAAGGAATTAAACTATACAAATAAAACTAACAACTTAGACTACTCAGCTGCAGTGTCAGGGACTTCAGCCGTATCAGCTACGTCTAAAACCTGCTCCAGAGGGGCCTTTGAAATATCTGCTCACATCCAATTTGGATGATCATTGCAAAAGAAAACAAGCACAAACAAAAACAAGTAGCAAACAAAGCAAGGGTAAGCTAGAATTCAATGAAAACAAGTTAATTACAATTAAACATAGTAAAAGAGACACACAATACAACAAGCAAGGAAGAACAGTTTATTTAAGTTATAATTTGTTGTTTTATTAGGTAGTGTTAGACTTAGACTCGTCCGGACCCGGAATGAATATCGAGCTATGGCGGGTCATGCACTTGTGGTGGCCTCTACTGCTTTGCAAAGCCATTGCCAATGGGTTTCACCCTACCACACACAAGGTTATCCGTTATCACTCACCTTGGCCCATATACAATGGAGACAACCAAGACTAGGACCCCTACTGCTCTTCACCACATGAGCTACTCTTCTCTAAGTGAGATTGAATAGTCATTAGAGCTTTAAGGGCAACCCCCAAGACTGAGCTACCTATATTCATTCCAGAAACTTAACTTGAATCACTCATTCTTGGCCCATATAAAATGGAGACACCCAAGATTGAGCTTCATATATTCATTCTCATAACTTAATTTGATCTCACCTAGAGATGTACTTAAATCACATTACATTTCACACTAACTTTACTTACTTTAATTCTTAATGTTATACATAAAGTTAGGAGATTAATTTGGTTTGTTACATTATCAAGCATAGATCAATCCAATAATATTAATAGAAGTCATACAAGAGGAACCATAACAAATACATGAATCATCACACAAGGAAGAAGAGGAAACAAGAATTACATGTTTTTCAGAAAACATCACTTATTAATACAAATATCTTTGTAATCTTAAATTACCAATACTTAAGTAATTCAAACGGCTTGGAGACCCTCACCAATGGATCCGGAAGGGTCAAAAACCCCCAGAACGACCTAAAGAACGTCCAAAACGGACGTCCGGAGCTCCCAAAACGTCAAAAACATCAAAAATACTCATCCTGTCGTAGAAAATTCGCTGAGCGAAAATCCTGCTGTTCGCTGAGCGAATTTCTACTGAAAAACCCAATTAATTTTGGGTTCTCGCTATGCGAGAACCCTCGCTCAGCGAATCTGCACTCCTGCAGATTCCCAATTCTGCAGATTTGCAGAACTCAACCCCTCCTATTTTGTTTTAGGCACTTATATGAACTTCCAATGATCTTAACTCGACCTATATGATGATTTAAACTTGCTCATGTGGTCCTAACCCTTCCTAATACAATTTCTTAACTGTTATGCATTAATTCCTTTCCTAAAACTTCAATTTCATGAACTAAGGAAGCTAAATCTAATTTTACTAATTACAAGTCACTTTGAACCAGTTAATCTGTCCCTATAAGTCATATATGACTTACCTAATTGTACTAAACTGACCAAAACAACATACAATCACAGAATCAAATTCTTGCTACTCTAGTTCCTTAAATTTAGCCTAAATTGTCTAATTCACCTAGCTTTTTACCTATGAATGCATACAACATAATTTAACTCATTCCATCAATCCCAATTCAGCATTTTTATCATATAAAACCAGATCATAAGTAATCAATTTAAAGATTAAATCCAGAAATCAACAGTACAATGCCTCATACCCTCGTTTCACCCAAATTCATCCTAAGACAGTATAATTGATCAAGAACTTTCATGTTACCACTATTTCACATATTTCAAACAACATTTATAGCACATGCCGATTCAAATTGATAAGACAAAACATGAATTTCTAGCTTCCCTTACCTAGGTTTTTAATAGAACAGCTACAGATTTCCAGAAACAAGCTCAAGGAGACCCCAAACATGCCCTTTCTACTTTCAAAATGGTAGGCCACCTACGGATCATCTATTGATGACAGAGAACAAATTTTAGAACTAAATTGAGGCTAGAATTGGGAAGAGAAAACACCATGGGCTACATGCAGCAAGATCAGTTGAATGTTCACAACCCAACAGTTGCACGAGGAAGGGAAAATAACGTACCGATGAGGAAATTGAAGAATTGATCGGATGGAAGCAAGGCCTTCTACTCCGTGATCGCTAGGACACTACCAAAACTGAGATTCACTGGTTCAGATTGAGGAAAAGATGAGAAGGGACAAAAGGAGAAGCAAAGGAGAGGAAGTTGGCTTTGAAGTTTCAGAGATGAAAATGGGNGTGCTTGTTAAGTTATGTTTTAATAACTTAAACTATGTTTTATTTTACATATATTTTCTTTTAACCACCACTCATTCATCAACTGCCACGTGTGCTCCTTCTTTGGCTGACTTTTCCAGTCTTTACAATTTGAATAGGTGAGATTTGATATTATTTATTATTCTTTATCAATAACATAATTTTGATTTCCAATCAATAATTCTATAATATTATTTAAAAAATTACATTTAAACTATTTAATGGAGTTACTAATGACTGACTTTGATATTTTGAGATTGAAATTTATGAAGAAACTAATTACTTTCTTTTTCCTACATAACAAGTTTGATAAACTTTTTCAAAAGTATATATTTGACATCTAAGAATGTTGTAAAGAAGAATAAACTTACCTTGTTAATCTCACACTTTAGTATGTTTCATAATTTGGAAACTCATCAAATTAAAAGTAAGATAAAAAAAAAGTTATGAAATATTAATAAAACATATTCATATACTTTTAATCGTGTCGTTATTTGTTGTCACTTTTACCAACATATGTTTGTGAGGCTTTTGGTTTGATCTGATTTTGCGAATCACTTTTCAGAGAGAGAAAAACAAAAGCTGCTTATGCGGTTATGGGTTCTCTTGAACTTCAACCTTGGACCTTCACAGACATTGCTATTGGGACCCCCAAACTACTATTTAAACTCATCAACGTTCTGCTTCATGCTACAAACATACTCAAATATTAAAACTGTTAACCTTAGTTTTCTCATATTTGTCCAACGCAAGTAGGTAGGGCAGATCTGTTTCTGGGCCTATCCTTCACACTCACCGTTTTTCTAGTGGACCTTCTCTATAAGTTACTTTACTTGGGCTTTCTCCTTGCACCTCCAAATCTTCGTTCCACACCTCTAATTTTTTGTTAGTGATAAAAGTATCTTTCTAATTTTTGTCTCCTACAATCATCCACTTTTACTCTCATCTTGCAGACCTTAGCGCCGCATCCCATTTTCTCTCTTTCCCGCTCTCGACTGCTGCACAAATTTTCTTCCGAAGTTCGTCTCTTGTGACTGTACCAATGAACCTTCATTCTTCATCCTAGCACATCGGACATCACAGGTACATATTTCTTTTCCTTTAGATCTTTTGGTTTATATTTCATTTTAAATTACCAGTATAGTTTATATGCTCATAGACGGAAGAGTGAAGGCTTGGATGCATAACAGTAAATATATAACTCACATTAAATGCAATTTGATAAACAATAATTATTACTTACCTAATTCTTTAAAATTTCAAAGTGTAGGAGAAGGCTAGAAGGTGCCCAATTTACTTTCTTGCTGTTTTCCACCTTTCACGAATACGTTTGAAAATCTATTGCTGTTTTCCTTCACAGGTGAAGCATCTCGCACTCCACTAAACCAACCTTTGTCTCCTTAAGGAATCCTATCTATAGATTATCAAACAGAGACCCAACAAACATAAATAATAAAGTCTTAATAGGAACCCTATATAGAAAATATAAGTACTAAATATAATAATTGCTCCTCACAAAAGTACGCAGTCCCAATCAGATTAACTTCTGCTTAATTGCAAAAGCAATAATTGTTTATAAAATCAACGTAAAAAAGGAAAAAATACACATACATTTACAATTTACACCAGTTCAAAATTCCACCAAGAACAGCCATGAATGATTGTAACTATTATATAGTAATTGTCTTAGTTAACAAACTACACTTTGTGCAAAACATTCATCACTAGAAAAGTAAACAGAAATTAAAGTTACAGGGTGATTGTGACCGAACAGCAATTATTTTGTAAACGCAACTTTGGAGTGGAGTATAATATCAATGAACATTTTATCAAATTCACTGATAAAATATAGGTAGATCAATCAATGTTTAAACATAAGAATAATACTTTCAAGTCCACTGGAAATAGAAATTTGGTAAACAAACTACAACTTCTGGATTACAACTGAATTGGCTATCCCAGCTTGTTCAATAGACTGGTCCCAATCAGTGAGTTGTTTAGGAGGAAAACCCATTGCTTGCAGTTGGTAACTTCTCACTCCCCCAGGTCTGGATGCATCAATGAATGCACGAACATCTCTGATTGTATGGTGGTGATTGAAGCGAGAAACCATGCGTGTGCCATCGGCTAACCTCAGCTGGATTGATGTTACTGGCTGTGACTCGTCTACCACTAACCCCAATGTTGGTAGTGGAGCAGTAGTTGGCGAAGCACCAGTTGTTTGAGTAGCTTCCTCACTGCTGGAGCTAGGGCCACCTAAGGTTCTTCCAACACCCTGGAAAGGAAGATGGCGTGGCTTCACCGGTTCCTGCACATAAACATTGACAAAAGGAAAAAAAGAAAGGTAAAAACCATATATAGGACAGCTAACAAATCCAACTATAAAGAAAAAAAATAGAAGAGGGCGTACTGGATAGTCTTCGTCCCGCCTTGTGAGGTTGACGTGGACAGCGGTCCTTCGATCGGCTGGTTCAAGCTCTTTGGGACACACAGACTTCTTTATGCTCTGTATTGAGGTAAAATAACTATAATTTAATGAGAAGAGACAACGATAACTTTCACAAGTTGCAAGTTTGTGAAAGCAGTCACAACAAGAAGAGCTACGAATTGAAGCTCCTTTATGTCCTAAGCTATTGAGTGAGATTCTATTTGGATAAACTTCTTTATATACAACTAAAGTAAAAGAAAATAACAAGGTGAAATTAATTGAATTTTAAAAACCAAAATAAACGTACGCAATATTATCAATTGCGGACTATGAAAAATGATGGAAAACAAACAATTCTCTATAACGTAGAGCAAACAGGTGTTGCAGTCAAAATGGTGGAAAGCCAATAATGCATTATATCATATAGTGGCTAATGTTGTAGGCAAATAGCAGAAGTTGCATGGTTGTTGAACTATATAATATACCAATTATAGATATTTAAAAGTTCAGTAGTTAGTAAATCACAATAAAAAGTTCTTTTGGCAAATATACTAATTCAGATATTCAATTGAATATAGACACGATGGAGATGAGAGGTGGGCGAAAAATGCAGAACACATGCCATAACCACAACAATCGTAGAAGCCACAACAGCAAACGAAATTGCTAACACAGATCCGATAAGCTCTGCAATGTAACAGTAATATAGTGCCGATATAGCGGCTATTTAATAACATTGCTCATGCACCAGAAAAGTTATACGAACTTCTATGAAATCTAATTGCATAGGATGTTTCTAACTTAAGAAAAAACCTTAATTCATTTCACCATTTTCCATTTAATTTTCTTGTAAATGCTAATGAAGAGTTTTATCCAAATACAGTACCAGTAGAAAAAAAAAAAAAAAAAGCTTACAAAAAATAAGCTGCACGATGACGACAAGTTGCTTATTTAACATAACTTATTTCAGTAACCTCTTCAGAACAGACTATAAAAAGAGACTACAACTCATAATCACTCAGTGAACCCTTTCCATAAGAACTTAGTTAAACCATTCTCCGAAATGCACATGCACATGCACCCATTGAAGACATGATTATTAAAAGTCTATGAAGAAGAAGAGCTTTTTGTGGATCATTTACCTCGAGAAATGGCGCATTTTGTGGATCATCCAGCCTCCTCAAAGGGCCATCGTTGACAGAGAACCCATTCCTCCAAAACGTGACAGTGTGGATAACTTCCTCTACACGCTGAGGAACAGACGGCACAGTCTCACCAGAAAGCAACCTCGCTGCGCCACTGAAACTTCCCGCCTGGGGAGGCTTCTCAGGAGGCGGATCAACAGCAACTTCCCGAGCATGTTGGAAAATATCATCCACACTGTTGTTCCCTCTCGAAGGATCTCGAACAAGCATCCCACTGAAAATAACATCAAATGCAGAAAAAAATTCAAAATTCCAATGAAAATGCTACATTAGATCACACTTTCTAAAATTTTCATATTTTCATATTTTCAATCAATAAAATAAACAATTGTTTTAAATACCTATTCTCCCCGCCAGTGTAGTACTCATCGGGTTGGAAATCTGGATCGGAATCTGAATCAGAGTCACGGGAGGAGTGTTTGAGATC
Organism: Vigna radiata var. radiata; assembly: GCF_000741045.1. Classification (NCBI taxonomy): domain Eukaryota; kingdom Viridiplantae; phylum Streptophyta; class Magnoliopsida; order Fabales; family Fabaceae; genus Vigna; species Vigna radiata. The sequence continues at coordinate 3,910,837 of NC_028356.1, read as the reverse complement.
ACCTAGGGTTCGAATTTTGCTTTGGCGGCTGGAAGAAGGTTTCTTGCCCAGAGACCTGCGCGATCGGAGCTCGTAGGGCGCGCGCGACGGCGACGGAGTGGGCGAATGCGATGGTGACCGCGAAGGGTAAAAATCCGGAGAATGAGAATCAGATGGAGGGGAAGAGACGCCTGCGTTGGGATTTGGAACAACGTTGTCGTTTTGTGGGATGGTTATAGGGTTATGGGCATTATCAAAGAAAGTGGAAACAGCTGCATCTAGGTCAAAATTATGGCTTTCCAGAAAGAAAAGTGCTTCTTCTTTGGAAGAAGAAGTTATTTCACAGAAAGAGTGTAGCATGGCTGCGGCGTTAACATCCGTATTCTCTTTCTCGCCTTCCATTCTTGCTCTCTTCTTGCAGTCTCTTCTTCTCTCTCACAATGTCCCACAATGAATATATACGCACACTACCTTACTTGCCTCGCAAATTCCCAATCATTCATACGACACCGTTTGCTTGCACCCTTTTCGCTTTATCTCTTGCGTGTACTGTTGGGAACTCAAGCCAAGCAGATTTTTTATTTTTAAAAAGAATATAGTTTATTTTGTAACAAAATCTGTTGTTTGAGTATATTTTGGAAGTATATCATGTGGAAGGATTTCAACCACTTTGATTCACAATGAAAAGATATTTTTCAGAAAAGAATAAAAGCATTTTTCTACAATTTAGGACATTTTAAAATAACAGGTCTAATTTCTAAAAATCAATATTTTTTATTGTATGTATTTATTATCATTTTATAACATGTTTCGAACACTTATTTATATTCCTTTTTAGTTAAGTCAATGTTAATTTACAATTAATTGTCCATTCCAAATTTCTATTCATAAAAAATGTTCTTACATTTGTGTGCACTAAAAAGAGAAACTCTAAACAAATAATCAAAATTACTTTAAAAGGAGAACACAAAAAAAAAATTACTAGAGAATTAAAAACAACCTACTAAATTGTAACTCTAATTTGGAAATATATATGGTTCTTTAATTGAATTAAACTAAGAAATATATTCAAGGATTATTAATTTTAGGTATTGTGTAATGTTTTTATACCGAGATGATTAATGATATGATTTTAGAGTTTCTCTTGTCATGCAATATAATGTTTAAAAATATGGTAAAAATCTATAAGTTATTTCATTTGGATTGCGACTTAAGCTTTGAGACTTAAGCTTTGATACTGTGTATCATCATAACATTAGGAAATGGTCAGGTAACAAATTCAGCATTTTTTTTGCAAAATCATTTAAGGATGGGGATGTGTATTATCATAACATGAAACCTCTTAAAGTTAAATTTAGCCTAATTAAAATAGATTTCTTAGAATAAATAATCTCCTATAATTTCAGAGATATTATAGAAAAAAAGGACAATTATTGATTACTTTCTTAGTTGAATACACTCAATAATTATAATAATTAGTTTTAAAAAATTAAGTGAAATTTCCAGAAAAATTAAGAATACATGTACATAAAATAAGTAAAAAAATGTACTATCTTAAGTGTGTCGTCTTATTATATGCTAGACCATTAAATCAAATTAAAAAAAAATAGTTTTTTCCTATTTTATTAGTTATGTAAAGAAGACTTTTACCTTTTTAAAATGTAAATTTTTACATTAAAATTAGTTAAGAATAAAAAAAATCATAAAATAAATATCTACAAATAAACTGATTTGATCTGACGGTAATAGATGTTTTACTAATCACATTAATTACTTTATTTATATATTTTAAGCAATTATTTCCCCTAATTTTAAAGTTTTTTTTACTAATGTTTATTTATTTTAACATGTGCATTTCATAATTAAAGTGATTGTGATCATTAATGTTAACTGCATTTAGATATGGAGGAAAATAAAACTAATAATGTTTTTTTTTCTCAATTCATTATTCAAATAGAAATGCTTATGTATTTTGGTTCTTATAAAATAATTTGGTTCTAATTTTATCCCTGTAAAAATTTTGAATATATTTTTCTTGTCTTTAAATTTGAAGATACAGTTTTTTGTTCTTCCAAAATAAATATTAGTTTTAGCTCCAATTTTTTTTTCTAAAAAAAAAATCTAAAAAACACTATATTTTATAAATTTTGAAAAAGAAGAAGAAGAAAGATTAATGGCAAGATTAAATAGGTTTTTACATTATAATATATTTTGTTTTATCCTTTCAGTTCCTGTGAAAAAACTAAATTAAAGGTAGACTCACTTCTTACATTACAATATTTTTATTTTAGAATTATAATTTTGAAAGCTAAAATGGAAAAAAGTAATTTACGATATTCTAAAGTAAATTGATTATACAGCATTAACAATACATAATTTATCCTTATTAATTACACGTGGTGCTCTATGATGGTATTTGGCATCCCTTCAATTTGTTTGGAGAATCTACACAAAGAGATTAGAAACGAACAATAAACAAAGAAGAAACTGAGGTAAAAACACAACTGATGAGTACATGTAATAGGAGAAAGAAAGAAACGAATTTCCAACTATTAAGTTTTTCTCAAATTTGACAGGAGAAAAAAAAAATCCTAACATATATATACATTGTTTAAGATATTTTCTCTTTTCACAGCTCTAATTGATTGAATTTCTTGATCTAGCAAAATCTGGAACAGATACAGACAACATGCATTATTTATATAGTAAGACGAGCAAATCTATGGAAAAACACAAACCATTATAAGAAAAGTAATGACCATTTACCTCAAACCTGAGGCCATGAATCTTGAAGAAGTACACAGTGCCATTAAACATGAGTTGCTAGCAAGCATTCCCATTCACGTGTATAAAAGATTTGAAGTGAAGTAGTCAATAATGATTAATGACTGCAAATCTATTTGTATGGTACATGTTTTGAGGCAGTAGCTGCCTCCATTACTAAGGATATAGGTTGGCGAGCTTGAAGGCAAGCTCCTACATCAAATGGAAGCAACCTAGAACCATCAAAAATAAGATTAACGCCAGGAAGGGTTGCTTCTTTACTATCATTTGCTTCTGGTTCAGGTTCATGTTCTGTCTTATTGTCTTCAGGGGTTTCTTTAACTGGGCTCGTGGCAGCTTCATGAGGAAGAGTTAATGCGTATGATCTGCATGCACCATGCAAGAGCATACACTTTCTGAGACTTCAGATGATGATTAGATAATCCAAGTTACGAAAAGCATTCTTTCTGTCTTGTGTTTGTCAAGGCAAATAAAGTTTTATCTAACGAAAACATATATAACTTTAAGCATCGGATTAATAGGAATTCAGCAACAAACCTAAGAACACTGCCATCACAGCACATCACTTCATTTTGTCTGCTTTGTTTGTTAGCAAGTTTTAACCTCTGACGCACGCTCAATACCACCCCTGAAGAGGGAGAAATATCAATAAGTGGATTCCATGTTGCCCTAGCTTGGTCCATAGGTTGTTCAGTATCTTCCTCTTTCTTGTAAAGAAGCTTTGCAGCTGGACCTGTTGAATTGTACTCATCACAAATGTCACGTAACTTTGTCCTTAAGATTTGCATTGCATCATGGTGTTCGCCAAATGAGCCAGATTGAAGTATCTTAGATGAAACTATCCTTCTACATATACTATTGCACAACGTTGGACTAAATAGTGGTATCCCGAATTCCACACTCAATGGCACCCATTCATATTTCTCTATGGAAGAGAACTGGTCTGATTTTGTTCCGTTAAATAGTTTCAATAGCCGAACATAACCAACTGTCCACAGTTCCATTTTGTTTGCCAAATTATTCAACAGCGAATTCAGCTTAAAATTTTCCTCTTCATCCTCTAGTCCTAACTCTTTTCCTACAGAGGCAATCGATCCATCAGCGTTTCTTAAAGGCAAAGGGACATCCAAAGTAACAAGTTTTCCAGATTGATTAAGATCAAATCTACTGAGAGGCAGCACAAGCACAGCTGACTGTTTAAGAAGTGAATTTAAGCAATGCAAAAGTATACTTCCCTTCACCATGTTTCCTTCAAGCTTCCTTCCTAAATCTCCTATTGCGGAACCATCCCAAGACCATATAAGGGCTTTCTCACAACCAGTCAACGGAGCAGGAAGCAACCGCATACATTGGCCTTTCATCAAAACAACTGATAGAGGCCCACTACCAGCAGTTGAATATAATACCAATTTCATCCATGGACTCATGGAAGAATATGCAGGAGGACCAAAATGAACAGGCCCTCCTGTAGGTTTAGGAAGAATTGATGAAGGGGGCAGAGGCACTAAGGACACAAGTATACCATAGTCACGAAGAAACAAACGATCAAGAGTAGTTGGTGAAAGAGAAGCCAAACTTTCAGAACGGAGAAGGTCCACACGATATATCTTTTTCCTTTTCAGCATTTCTATCTTGACATCTGAACCTTCAAACACTGCTGGTTTCTCATTCTCATGGAAATTTATGTGTGACTTGTCAGCTTCAAACATTGGTAGTTTCTCATTCTCACGGAAACTTGTGTGTGACTTGTCAGCTTCCTGAATGTGAGGATCACTTCCTTCCTCCAAAGTACTGGAATGAGCTTCATCATCCATCCCACTACTAGTACTAGGAACACCTTTACTGTTCACTAAAGCCTCCACGAATTTCCCTGAAACAGAATTTATTAAATCCTCATTACTCATGACAGTTTCTAAAACACCAGACTCTTCTGATTTTTCATCCAAAGAAATTTCAGCTATCACAGAACTTGGCCCATCATTGCTTGATGTAATCATGTTCAGGTTATCAGAGCCTTCCTCTTCTTCATCAGTAGCTATTCCACCTGATTGAAGACATTCTAAGACATGACGCAGACTAAATAAATGATTTGCAAACTCCTGTAATTCTCCCTCATATCTTGCACCTTCCAGGGTACTAAGATCCTTGCAAAGATCAGCAATGCTCGCATGACCCAATTTTCCCGCTTCATAAAGTGTAACAGCATGAGATTTCAGGCCTGCAAGTTTGACAACAAGCAAGAAGAAGATAAACCAACTCAGACGCCATAATGAGTTGCAGAATTCATTTCATCCAAATTGCCTTCTAGAATAATATAACTTATATTTTGACAAAACAGGTTAAACTCTGCACTAAGTCCCTGTGACTGTCTTATTTTATGTTTTCCTCTGAATAATTTATCTCAAGTAAAAATGGGATCAGCAACCCATCCTAAAAATAAATACAATTAATACTTGCAACCAATCATGTTTAAGTATATTAGAGAATTATACCAATAATTTTGAATGAAATTGTTCAATCCCATATTTACTTGAGATAAGTTAGAGAAACCTTTAAAATTATACCTACGAGAAAATTAAGTTTTAGTCCTTACATGTTCGTAAGAGTAAAGTTTTGGTAACTGTGGCGAGCACTAATATTAGGAAGAATTTTTTATAGTATAAAGCTGATACATAAACTTTCGTATCTACAAAAATTATATAAGGATTAAAACCTATAATTTTCTGGTATAGAAATTAAGACTTAAAATGGGCACAGCAAAAAGGATACAACGAATAATTTAACCAAAAAATTATTCTGAAAATTATAGCAAGTAGTTAAACTTTAAGCTTCACGAATCAAGGAGTGACGGGTATGTATAAACCTGGTGAAACAGATCCCATCATGAGGTAGGATGTAATATTAGCATCAACTATGAAAGCAACACGAGTGTAGGAAGAACGAGATGCATGGCTCCCTGAAGCTGGGGTATCCGCTTGTTGAATGGAGTCATTCTCGAAAAGCGTATTATCATGGTTTTGACTAGCAACAGAACCATCTTCGTCACTAACTGTACTCATAGGAGATGCAAGTATGGTTGAATCTCCAATAATAGATTCTGGATCAATCACTTTTGTTGCCCATCCCAATCTACACACAAAAGCACTAGCAGCCTGCAGCTGTGACAAGTCAGCCTGTAGGGTTGTTGCCAACTCACTAACTGTCACATTTTCATTTGAAACTACAAAAACTGCATACAACAACCTGAAAGAAAAAAATCTCTAACATTAGAGTCAAACTATATGAAAATAAATAAGCTCTTTGAACAAAATTGATGGAAACACAGACTGAAACAACTACTTTACTCTTCAATAGGATCTTCATAAGTTTGCTCCCTGTTGGAAACAAAACCTTCAAGCTTTAAAACTGAACCACCATAAACATAAATATTATTAAAATCAGATTTATAAGATACAACCTTTGAAAATAACGTATTACATATTGTCACAGAACAAAAATCTTCACCGTACAAAATATTTGTTTTGGTTTAAATTAAAGTATGAAAGTTCCTTCTAAAATTTAATCACCCTTAGATTTATAACTAGACCTGCGTAGTTATATTACCGATAGCAGGGGTAAATTTCAATTACATATTATATTTATATATCCACTACTTTTTATCCATTTGTATCAATTAAAATTTAATTAGATGTAGCTCATTTAATTTTGTTTTTCTTTTATAGATATCTTCATTTAATCAATCCTGAGGAATATAAGACTCCATTCATCATTCACTTAAAGAACAGGAATAACTTTTTACAGTTTTTTTATAAAGTCTATTATATATCATGAAAAATATTAAAATAATGTTTTTGTTTTGCAAGTTTCATGAAAGTAATAATTATCTTAAAATTTCTTAAATATTTTTAATTAAAATAATTTCCTAGAAGAAATAAAACAGATAAAAACTTGGGGCTTAGCATGACACAATTTTGAGGGCTTTCATTGCCTGGTATGTTTGTGAAGATAGAGAGGAAAGGATAATTACACAGGTTTTAACTAATATATGCTAAAATCCTTCACAGCTAAGGGATTTTATTACATATCCGCGTGTGTGAAAACATTTGTTGAAAGAAATCAGTTTCTTACTGAGAAATACTACGGGTTTTTCCTTTCTCGTTCAGGTAAATGAAAGGCATTATTTATTTGTTCTTCTTGCATAATACAGCGGCAATACAGATCATATGCATGGAATTGTAATCAAAATTGGTGTCCTCTCCTTGTCATGTTTAAAGGCAGGACATCTTCAAACATTTGAGTATTAAGTTTGATAACGATACGAGCACTATGTTACTTCAGTCTTAACCACAATGCCAACAATTGAAGAAAACTATTATTTAATTAAGTGTTATTAGTTACAGAACTAGTCAGTAATCCTAGACTTAGTTAGAAATTCTGTGTTGCCACACATCAAGTCCTCACATACTCAGCTCACTCCTGCCCAATTTCATGTTGTATTAGGTTTCTGTGGCTTAATTCAATCTCTAAGGGGTTTATTCGGTTCAAACACTAAATGTAATCCGTCTTTTACATAATTTCTTTACAAGCTAATGATAAACAATTTTTGCTACGAATCTTCTTTTTCAATTTGAAATATTGGAGGCTAAGGATCAAACTTGACCATATTGGGCTATTTTATTTGGAACTTTTCTTCAAATTGATATTTAAATGAAATAAAACGTGTGAAAAATCGAGGTTCAATTTCACTGGATATATTTCATCATTGAGGATGTATGTGAAAGTGAAAAAGGTGAAAGGAAGAAAGAAATCAAGAAACTGTGAAAGTTAAGAACAGGAAAGGAGAATTTGTGAAAAACTTATCCCGGTTCTTTCCTTTTAGGAAACTGCCAAAAAAGACAGTGTTGATCATGTTATTCTTGTAAATGTAACTATGAAAAAGCCAAGTTGATCATGTTGGATTAAAAAATCAAACTAGGCCTCCAGTGCGTTTGGTTTAGTTTAGTCAAGCCGCCATAAACAAATCTGTTAACTTTTTGAATTTTGTGGTCACTTGCCTAAATCTAGACCGAAGTCACCAAACGGAGCTGATGAACTAACTACATTTGGCCATATTATGAAGCTCAAAAAATAAACTCAGTCCTTGGAAAGGACAGCGACAAAGGTAAGATAATTGGAATAGATTAGGGAAAAATACCCATAGAACAAACCTTTAAACCGGTCGTGTGGATAAACAGGAACATCAAAATATACTAGTCCCCGTCTGCATAGACCCCTTATAACGTGAGGGTCAAACGTGACAAATGAATTTGCATCATCCAAACATACTTTGTCTATTGCCTCCATTTCCTCCTTCGAGAGTTTCTATAAAGTAGAAGAAAAGTAGAGAATAAATCGACCAAAGGAATTAAGCCAAAAAAGTTATGAGGAATACTAGGCTACAAACAATGCATACAATTCTTTATTACTGGGTAAAATTTCATATTAACCCTACCAAAACATGGGTTCAATTTTTATTAGTATAACATGAGATTTCGCTTTGAAGAGCGTAAATGTTATTATTATAGTATTCCATGTTATTCTTATTACCAATTAACCACATAACAAGTGAAGCTCCACTGTTTTATAAGGGTGAAGGACATACCCCACCTTAAATTCCTCCAAGGTGAGGTTCACAAGGCAAACTGCCCACCACGGTTCAACAGGAAAATCCACAGGTTGAGTAGGCAAAAGGTCTTTTGCTATTGACTTGTTCAGTTTCCACATTATTTTCTGGATATTCCAAAAGAGCAATTGCTTGGTGAGACATGACTCAAAAAAATTTGCAACCCTACCTTTGATCATAAAGACAACTAACACTAACTTAGGCTATACTGCAAATTCAAATCATTATCCAAACAATAGAAGTAAAACCAGTGAACTTCACAAATTTAAATATGCAAAGAACAAAAACAAAAGATAATACAAATTGATACGATGGTTCATCATGCTTGCTGCAAGTCTGGTCAAAGTTGTATATGTGCAGACAAGAAAGAAACCACCGTTCTCCTTCTTTCTCCAAATTCTACTTCTCTTTCTACTGCTTCTCTAATTATCCTGGTTTTATATTCCACAAAAGGTTTAGAAAAGAATCATAGACTATATTTCCTAATTATGTTACAAATATTAATAATGCATGTCTGTGTCTGACTCGCCAACCTAAATGATGACACTGCCACATAAAAAAGTCATATTTGTCTTGTGATTTAATTTCAATTCTTTATAATTTTCTTATATCTAGGATTCACTTCTCTCTAATAAAAATATTTTTATTTATATGTTCCTTTGTATAAATGGGTTATGATATACTCACATCTAAAACCATTTGAGAATTGTAATTTTTAAATTGAAAAATACACTTTGGTACTCTTTCTTTATTCACGACCTACTGTCATATATTTCTTTTATTAAAAAGATTCAAGTGGAATCCTGATTATTAAGTTATAATTTCCCCTCATACATAGCCCTTTAGACATAGAGAGAGAATAGAAGATAATATATGCGGCAGGATTGCTATAGGTAAGACATACACAAATATGTATACAATGACTTACATGTAATCCACAGTATTGAAGATACATTTAAGTGTAACGTACATGCCAATCTATGCAGTACCTTAGACCTGCACTTGTTCATTATATCAATAAATTCATTTCTCCCGATTCCTGTAAGTCTTAAAGCATCTGCAGCACTAAAATTCGGGATGCGGTCATAAGGTTGCTCTGCAAATAATTGAAACAAGCAGTAAACTTCCAAAGGCCAGCTTTCACCAAATAAACCTTTACTAGTCTACAAGTTTATCTACCTTCAGAGTTCAGATTATCATGCAAAAGGTAATGCAAGTATACTATGAAATTTCTGAACATAATTTAATTATGCCTTTATTGTGATACCATTGTGGCAATAGAAAAATATGTCAAAGAAGTTTAATCGCTTTCTCGCTCTCCTGTTTTGAAAAATGAATTGGATTAATGGCAGGCAAAGATACCATTAAAAATCCGGCTGAGATTAGTAAAAAAGCTTAAATACTAAGTCATTTTTTCTTTAAAAAATGAAAAAAAATGGAGCTAAGATTATTGTTATTTCTAATGGACATTGTTATACATTCTTTCAAACTTATACCTGAATAGTATAATACATTTATTTGACTTTTGTATGTTTTTTAGTGTTAAAACATATAAACTGGTGCTTTATTTCTAGTTTTTGGTGATGTAAAATTATGATATCATGTCTCTTTATATTAATTATTTGTTGTTTTTATTATAATTATTGCATTAATAATATCAATTTGGCTATGGTTTAGCAACTATAAAGCCTTGAATTTGATGCCTTGATCACATACTGGTTTAATTTTAAAAATATTTTTATTAACTTCCCTTATTTTAACTTTTAAATCCAAATCTTCATTATAATACGAAACATTGTCCACTTCTAAGATGTACTTTTTCGCATACTCTATCAAAGCTAAATATACATACCTCCCTAAATTTTAGACATTTTTCTATGTTTTTTCTCTATCCATTTGTATTTTCTTATGATTTACTTGGAATTAAAAATAACTGCACAATACATGAAATATTTGATAGTGTAAATGAAATAAAAGACTTAATGCAAATGCGAATGCCACAAAATTATCTACTCATTATTGGTCAACAAAGCATTTTTTTTTCCCTGGAATATAATAACAAGAAAAGAAAATGCCTAATTTTGTGCTATGTATAGCAAGAGTTAGTTAAACACAATATTCATGAAATTAATTTAGCTGGAACTGCAAGGAAAAATTACCATTTTTCATCACTTCAAAAATCATATCAATGTAATATCTGAAAGGTGTTACTCTCATTACACGGCATACATAGTCCGCCAGATGATATGGAAATAGCTGCAAGTGAGAATATGAACATTAAAGACAGAAGACCTAAGACAGAAAATAAAACATAACAGTGCCCCACAATATCTAAGAATTTAGTCATAAGTTCTTAATTATTGAGGAGGAGGATGAACAATTCTTTCATAAAATCATAATGTAATAGTATGATTAAATTATTTATTAAAACCTTATCCTAAAATTGAGGACATTATGTTTTATTTTTAGTCACAATGTCAGAATTCGATTTTGAAAATTTTCTCCACAAAAATTCTTTAATGCGATCCATGTGGATAAGAACATATGCATATAAAGTTTTGTAAAAGTGCATTTGATATACAATTTCAAATTTCAATTGGAGAAATCAAACAGAGTAACAGACATTCTGTACAACACATACAGCTAGATTCCTCTGCAAGTAGCGCATCATATCTTCATAATATTCATTTTCTTTACAAACTTTACGAGCAAAACAAATTTCCCATTTAAGTCTCTTCTTTATGCAGTATTCGATTATCCTGCATAAAATTTACATGGTCAACAATTGAGAAAGCAGAATTATAATCATGTATTTACTGGAAAAAGTTATTCAACCAACGAAGACATGAGCCCTGAAATGAATGGAAAGCATCACATTTTGACTTACCTAATTTAAAAATAGAAAATAAAAAACTTATAAATGATGATTTCCTGTCTGATACGGCCAACTCATTCTTACAATTAGACCCAAAAGGAATATTAGAAGCATCTTCTCAATAATAGGAAATATGAGTTAGGTAGGTTTTAATAGGAAATTGTTAAGAATCTGGTAGTATTTAATACTCAAGGATAATATGCATTACGCTATTATAAATAAGTATTCGTAGTATTGTGATAATTAAGTCTATTTTTTTTTTTTATTTCTTCCTTTTGGTACGTGAGGTTGCTCTGATCTCAAATCAGATTCAAATATCATAACACTTTCATTCCGAGTGATAAATATTAGTTTCCTTCCTAGTTAAAGTCATTACGGCCTTTGAAAATCAAAAGCTTTCCTAATTCCTTTGAGAATTTATTCCCCTTCAAAAGTTAAAATATGTTTCTTACCATCAAACATGAAAAGGTCTTTTTTCAAGCAAAGATCATACACAAGAAATTCTTCACAATTGACCTGTCCAAGTACTACAATTTCACTGATAAAACTTTCAAACTTGTGTGCAATCCCACCTCTTCACACACACAAGCCTAGTGGCTGAAAAAAATCATGATATCTTAAAACTTATGAACTTTGTATGATTTTGTTTACAGAAAACAAAATAAAACTTATTTGAAAAGGTTGTATAATTAGAGGAATTACACAAAAGTACAAAAAAAAACTCACCAATTCAATTATTCAGTGAAACATAGGCAGGCAATGTTCAACAGTAGAGTTAAATAGTAAATTTAACCAGATAAGTTAATCAAGTTTTTAATCAAGAAATTCTTAACTAGGACATAAGAGATTGTATCATAATTTCGACCTGAAACTTACTGAAATGAACCAAAAAAAGACTTACAAAAGCCATAATCTATTAAATGATTTTAATAAGTCGAAATAAACTCTACTAAAGCTCTTTCAAGCATCCCCTCAAGCACTTTATCAACGGAGATAACTACCTACGGTAACTACTAACTCCTGAGTACTAACTATAATATTAAACAATTAATCATGATAATATAAACAATATCTGTTGAAGTAAATACATAAATTTCATTGAACCTTTTGTGCCATTCTTCTTTTGAAGACACAACTGGATGAAGTCGCCTGGGAAGATTCTCCCATGTGCATTCTTCCTTCACCGCTTTTTCTAACCAACGTTCCTCAGCAGTCTGCGTAGCACGTTGCATTTCCCACTACACATTAAACACCACCATTCCTGAAAAAAAAAAAGTGAGAGAAGGTAAAACATTTATTCATGATTCATCCTCGTCAGAATCTTGCGCTCCAAGTCACGTTTGGCCAATAGTTCAACATCAAATCAAAACCGGTTATAGAAAACAATAAGGTACAATTAAGAATCGAATCAAATGCAGCGTCATGGAGATTCAAACCAGATTTACAATGAGCATGTAATTAATGTTGAGGAATTAAGCGATGCAGTATTGGTAAATAGTGAAAGCGAAAATGTGAGAATGTATGTAGATGAAAGGTGAAAAACCTGATGTATGGCGAGGGTGTTGGATTGGGGTTCATTGTTTGGGAATTGGAATCTGCACACTCTTGCTTCTTCTTCTCGAGAGCGATCTCAGGAGCCAGATTCGTAAAAGCTCCTAGTTGCACCGCATTGGGGCATCATGTCTTCGTAATAAAACCAAATAAAAGTTAAAAATAATTATTAAAAAGAGGAAGATGGATCAACAATTTTATGAAGTTTATGTAACTTAATTTAATAGACTTTTGACAATGCAATTTCTTTTTTTGCATTGTCTAAAAAAAATTATTACCACTAACAAAAAATATGCATCTATATTTATATTTTTATTATATTAAAAAATATTTTAATTTTATTATTTTTATAGCACTTTTGTAAGGAATTAATAAAAAGGTAGAAAAAAAATAATAACACATTTTTTGAAAAAATAGTATACATTATACTAAAAAAGAGGAAATTAAACATATATTATAAAATAAAATTAAACTACCTTAAACATGAACTGTATAAGAAATTAAGACAACAAAAGAAATAGTGACTTGTATTTTGTAGAAATCTAACTCTTACACCAAAATTATGGAAAACAAAAAAACAAAATTGTCGTATATACAAATTTTTACTAGTATACTCTTGAGTAATATTTTTAAACTAAAATAATTGTTTATGATAAAAAAAATGACCTATAAAATAACTAAAAATGTTTATAATAATATTGTAAAAATTATTTGTATTTATTTTTATAAATACTTATGATTTTTTTTTTCAATTTAATAATCTATAATATTAATAAATGAATTGTTTTTAGTATATATCATTATACTCTTTTACACCATTTTAAGTAATTACTTTTGAACTAAAATAATTATTTATAAAAAAAAATACTTATGAAATAAATAAAAATTACATATTAAAATTATAAATATGGTCTATATTTATTTTTTATAATTTAATAATATTTTTTTAATAATTATTTTATTGTAATGCTAGTTTTTTTGCACTTGTTTTTAAATGATAAATTATTTATTTTTTAAATAGAAAAAATTATTTCATTGTTAATTTTATTAAATAAATAAATAATTTATTATTAAAAGGTAAAATTTATTCAATTAAAAAAAGACTTAATACACCTGATGGTCCCTATTTTCATCAAGTGCATTCTTGATTCCCATGATTTTTTTTTTCTGTTCAATGTTATCTAAATTTTGTTCAATTTGATCTTTTTTGCTAACGCCGTTTAAATAGTTAAGACGGACAATCCAGGTGCGCACAACAGTGTTGAGATGACATTTAACTACTACCACGTCACCAAAAGTAGAGTTTCTTGATAGCCCCACCCCAAAGTTAGGGTTCTACATTTGGGGGAAACCTTCTTGCACTTGCGCTGCAAGAAGAAGGAAAATGTTGTTCGTTTTGCTTCAATGGAGGATGATTTTACTAATTATGCAACTCATGGTAGCACGAATAAGACGAACCTAGTTGTGTAAGAAAGCACTCACGGTGGCCGGTGGAGGCAAGCCGCGACACTTTTCTAGGTTTCTTTGATTTGGGATTTTTCTGGATTTCATTGTGGTTCTCTGTAGGTTGGAGAAGATGATGGCCCTGGAGCTTTGCACAAAGGTGGCAAGGATTGTCGCGCTGACGATGAAGCTCTCGATTTGATTCATCGCTGATGCGCGAGAATGAAGATTTGAATGGAGTTCGAAATTAGGGTGTCATGATTTAGGGGAGATTGTGACTTTGATGGTGGTGGTCATGGAGGTTGTGCGTGATGGCTGCCATGGTTCTTTGCATGTGCGACTTCACGGCGACATGGTGACTTTGGACGATTTCTGTGGCGGCGGTGGCGTTAGGGTTCGGTGGGCTGAAGGCTGAAGAAGATGGTGACGTGACAGTAGTTAAATGTCATCTCAACACTGTTGTGCACACTTGGACTGTCTGTCGTTAACGATTTAAACGACGTTAGCAAAAAGGACCAAATTAAACAAAATTTACACTATTTAAGATAACATTGAACAGAAAGAAAAACATGAGACCAAAGTAAACGCACTTGACGAAAATAAAAATCATCAGAAGTATCAAATGATATGAGAAGAAGTCAACAAATGCTATATCATATTACATTGGATATCATATAAATAGTGAAAGAAGTTATTCTAAAAAACATTTAAACTTAAATTACACATTTAGTGACTCTTTGTTTATTTAAATTTTTTTAATTCAATAATAAACGTTTCCATACTAAACTCTAGATAAATAAATAAATTGCAACTATGCTTATATTTTTAAACAAATATATATTATTGTAAAATAAATTAATTTATTTCCAATCAAACAGTTTTAAAATTTTAAGATTTTAATTATTCAATAAAATTAATACATAAAAGTTACTTAAAAATAATAATAAATTTATAAATTATATAATGTGATATATTAGAGATAAGATTAAACCATTATAATAAAACTGTTCCATTTTTTTTTAGTTGGTTGTTTCTATTTTCTTATGTTATTAAGAAGTTTTCTTCTATTTACTTTTATACAATTAAGCGTGATTTGGTTCTAAATCAATGCAAATATATGTAAACTAGTTTACGCATTTTTTTTTAAGTACATAAAGAAATGCATATGGTAAAAGCATCTTTTAATCATTAAAAATCTAAATAAAATCCAAACTTTTTTCTGATTTAAATTAAATTACTTACAACATCACTCAAAAATTAATTACAAAGATATTGTATTTTCTATGATAATTACTTAATTTTATGGAAATTTAAAAAACAAAATATTATTTCTCATTTCAAAGGTTCTCAAACACGAATATGTTAAAAAAAGAGATTGAAGAAAAAGATAGATGTGCAATAGACTAGATAAAGTAAAGATGATCAAAGCTATATATACTCTTAACACGTGGAATCGTTCACTTAGTTTGATAAAAAAAATGTGTTTGAATTTCAAATTCATTTATCCGTTGCCGTCATACTTTAATTAATGATGTAATCGAGAGTGTAATTAAGTGGATTGCATGCAGCACGCGTTACTCTTTTATTATTATTTTGACATTACTATATGCATATATAATATAATGTCATGCCACATACCATTTCCATGATACTTCCATAACAATGGCTACTCACTCTTCTACCACCCCATACTTCTCTTTTTGCCTAACACTCATCACTTTCACGCTTTCTTCTTTTCATGCTCAAGCTCGATTTCATGCTCCACACCCATCTTTCAAATACTGTGGTAATTTCCTCAACTAACTTTAAGTTCACATCTTTGTTTCATTCTTCAACATTTAACTTTCATGCATCGTCTTAGTTACCAGCTAGTTGAGATCTTCCACTCTGGTGAGTTTGATTTTCAAAAGTTTGTTTCGTTTTCAATCAGAAACGGAATATGTTAGTTGAGAAAAAGTGAAATCAATTTTTTTTTTTTTGAACAGGAGTATTTGAACAGCGTTAAAGTGTTGATCTATTAAGCTAGCTGTGTGGTTAGGGTTTTTGTTGCTTGTATTGTTGGTGTGTTAGCTCCCTCTGTTTTAATTTGAATTTTATGTTATGCAGATACGCATGCAGCCTATGCTGTAAAGGTGAAGGGAGTGGAAATATTACCTGACCCTGTGGAGAGAGGAGTTCCATTCACCTTTAAGATCCCAGCTTACACGCGTGAGTGCTGATGCTTCTTCTTTTTTCCCCCAATTCCTATGATCTTCTGGCTCTGTGTTTTTATGCTATTCTTTGAATGCGTTATGTTTAAATGAGTTGCTCAAGCTTAATATGGCTATTCTATTAGAATTAACTCAGATTATTAATGAGTGGAGATTGTTCATGTAATTCATGCAGCTGAACCAATTCAAAGCGGGGACTTAATATATGAAATTTCATACGTTGGAGTGGAAGGGCCACCTGCTACATTTCTCCATGATCTCTGTGAGGAAACACCATGTCCGGTGCCTGCAGGCAACTTTATACTTGTTCACACCGAATTATTGCCTCCATATACCCCACCGGTTAGTCTACCCCGTATACACACACTATACACAGTCCAGATTCTCTCTATGTCTTCAAAATACACTGTTTTGATATTCATAGTGCTGTCTGTTATGGTATTATTGAGCACTGCAAATCGGAACTGATACTTTTGCTTTTATGATGTGAATGGTGGTAGGAAGTAAGTAGTCCTGGTTTGGTTTAGTACAAAATAAGAAACGAATTCAACCCAACTGAAAAATTATTTACTCGCACCAAATTGAATTGGAAACAGCTTACCTTAACTGTATCTTTGGTTTGGTGTGTTGTTCCTCCGTTGGTTCATGGTTCTGTTTACTTCATTAATACTTTTTGAACAACCATGCTTGGTTTAGCACAGAAAATCAAACTAGAAAATGATTATTCGGTGCACTGTTAACAGTATTTTTGTTTTGTGACTCTTGATTCAATTTGGTTTGCTAATACTTTTGCTAATCATGTTATCTTGATCCAAAGAACTTGATATTCACCACTCCCCTTGTTCTGGTTCCATCTGTATTAAACTTTTTCAACTTACATATCAACAAAAATCAGCCATGTTCTATGGTTTCTGTTAATATTTGTTAATCTAGTCAAGGCCATTTCAGCCGAATAACTCATGAAGCTTAATGTGGTATAATTAATCCAAATAACTATAGATCATTTTTCATTCCTCACTCAGATTGATTTTGTTTTGGTCTTCTACAATTTTCTCATTTACAACTTATCTGTTTTCCATTAACTTTTTTTGATCTTGTGTTCATTGCGTACTTGCTATTAAATTTTGCCACTACTTATGCAGGGCACTTATGATGTGAAGCTGACATTTAAGGATCATAAGGAGAAGCTATTGACTTGCATCACCTTTCCCTTCAAAATCGGTGCTACATCTGCTATCTAAATTATCTAGCGCCAAACAGTTCTTAGATGCAATCTCAACTCTTGTTAATTTTGTTTACGATGCAGTTTTCATATGAACTAGTTAAATACCAGCTTATGAATGATACATAAATAGCCCAAAAAGATGTCACTGGCATCTCCTTGTCTTAAATAAATTTGGACATTTTAAATCCTGATAGCTTGTTACCAATTTAGGAGGAGGATGGTTTTCATTGTTGCCCTTAAATTTAGAGTAAGTATCGTATAAGTGGTATCATTTCATGGTATTCACCCACAAGTTAAAGAGCATTTGGGGGCACTAAAGAGAGTTTAATACAAAACATCAGGAAGAAAAATATTTTTTATAAAAGAAGGGAAAATAGTTTTTTTAAGGTAATTTTTTGCATCTTATATTATAAAAGAAAAATACTTAATTAATTTTAAGCCGGTAATGGTTTTAAATGTTTTTAATTGATTTTTTATTAAATTTTTGTTATTCATCAATTATTAAAAAGCTTTATAGTTTTTAATTGAATTTCTGTTATTTAATTATTTGATTTTCTATGAAATGGATTATATGAATGTAATTTTGCCATATCACCTTACCTTGTCTATTGTTACTCTAATTTTATAATTTTATACGATAATAGTTACACGTATAAATTTAAAATATTCCATTAAATAACTCACCTTTATTTAGAAAAAAACTTTCACAAAATATCTACAAAAATGTATTAAATTAAAACAGCATTATAAATATTAAAGTTTCTAAACACCAAAAACAAATAATAAAATTCTAACTTTTCAACTTTTTTGGCAACTGGGGAGAGAAATTTGGATAATAAGAACAAATTTTTTTCCAAATTCCAAATTTGATCAGTAGAACTTTTGTTTTTGCAATTATTTTTTATTTTCTGCTAGATTGATTTCACCAGAGCAATTAGAAAATAATCTCTTCTTAACATGTTCTCAAATCTTTTGAGTCATTATTCCTTTTGTAAAGAGATATCAAAACCATTTCAAAGTGGCTAATTAACATCTTCTAAATAGCAAGTATTTCTCAAAATTAAAATCAATTAAATACTGGCTAATTAACAAATTACACCAAACTCCAAATTCTTTTAATTTTTCCAAAAGCCTATATTTTGTTGGCATTTCACAATAATTTCCCAAAATCCGAGTCTCAAACAACTTATAAACACCAAAAGCTTTAAATTAAAAACAAATAATCTACTTTAGACTAGCTTAGAATATGATTTATTGTTTTTTTTAATCTCTAAAATGAAGATTTTATCATCATCAATAATCTCATATTAATAATATAGACAAATTTTGTTTTTTTTTTTATTATTTTGATGTAATTTTGTAAGGATGATAACAAATGTATTTTTATTAATATTGAAAGAGTAACCAACGTATAATATATAGAATGTAGATAACCGTACAATAATTAACATACAAAAATAAGAAAAGAATATATCAATTATTTAAGACAAAATCAATTATGTAAAAACTAAATAAGGTAAATTATAATCAAATATATTATTTTCTGTCATATTTTTTAACAATAAATTTATGATAAAGTTTTAATATTCAAAACGAACAATATTTAAAAAAATGCGATGGTTATGTTTTTATTATGTCCAATAATTTTATATCATCAAGATTTCTAAAACTTTATCTAAGTCATTTTGTTTCAAAATTGATACTAAAATACTGTTCTTACTAGTTTTAATATGAAATTTTTAATAAAAAAAAGTTATTTTATTTTATTTTATTTTGCGAGAAGAGAAAGAAATGGGAAAAATTAATTCTATCTTTACGAAAAAAAGTATATTTTTTTCATATTCTAATTTCTATAAGCACCCTTAAATTTTATAAGTCCACACCTCCTTCTTAGGTATTTATAAATTTTTTCGTAATGTTTTATTTTCGTTCAACTTTAAACTCAACCTAAAACTTAATTCCAATTACACCAACCAAAAATAAATTCTCAATTATCTAAACTTATGCTATTTGTATAATTTATAAACCCATGCATCATACAATATACACAATTATTTAGTTTATACTTTATAAATCACAAAAAAGTACTAAAATAGTTTTCAACACATAAACCAAAGGAGGGAAGTATTCAGCAAATAAGAGGAAGAGAGTTTTTCAATAATAAAATTTATTCAAAAACATACTTTTATATGTAAAATAAAAAAAAAACTTATAATCATTTTTTTTTGTTCTTACTGACTTTTATAAGTTCACTCAACAATTTTTGAATTGAATAAACTAGTTAAACAATTTTGAATCTCTACTTAAAAAATGTCCTCTTACAAATTTTGTCAAACATAATGATTAGTTACACAGTCACTATATATATTTTTTATTTCTTCACTGTTTTCATTGACTAATTCAAATAAATTTTAAGTTAATATTTTATTTCAAAATCGGTAATAAAACACTTTTAATATTTTTTCATACAAAAAATATATCATTGTTGTAAATTTTAATTCTAGTTATATAAAAATATGATTATATAAAAGTAAGTAATGAGTCGAGTACACATGATAAATTGCTAATCATCAAAACATAAAAAATAGTAAATTCAAATATCAAAATTGGGCCACGTCATCAAGTTTCGCACAATAGGGCAAATGTTCTGGGACCAATTTCCCTCTTTAAACTTCACTCTCTCTAATTTTGTTGCATTTTCTCTGGCTTTCTTCCCTTGTTGTGCCATCTTCGCATGCTTTTTCTCAATGTAAGTGCTTTCCACTTCTTTATCCCGTCGATTTCTTCACGCTCCAGCGTATGCAGTCGTAATCCGTGAATTTTTTAGTACAATTTTCACTGATATTTTCTAAGGTACGGGTTTCGGATTAGGTTATTTGGGCATGCTTATATCGAACCCTCCCACGTGTTTCATTGGTTGTGATCGATAATGTTATTGATCGAGATTGTGAAAGTTTGATTAGTTAGTAGAAAGTTGGGGTCGTTTTCTTTTTCTGGTTTCGGGGGTTCTCTAGATATGATTAAACAGATACTCGGTAAAATACCTCGCAAACCCTCAAAATCATCTCACGGAAATTCAAACGGTGAAGGAGGGTTAAATGATGGTTTCTCACTGAACTCATCTTCTAATACCTTCTTGAAATCGAATTCTGTTTCTTCAAAATCTTCGAGTTCTGGTGCAGTTGGGTTTCGTTCTGGGAATGAGACTATTGCTCAACACTATACCAATCAAGCTAAGAAATCAGCTTCTACAACGGGTTTAATAATGGCTTCTACAGTTTATGAGGCTTTGCCTAGTTTTAGGGATGTCCCTAGCTCGGAGAAGCAGAATCTTTTTATTAGAAAGTTGAACATGTGCTGTGTTGTGTTTGATTTTAATGATCCTGCCAAGCATCTCAAAGAGAAGGACGTTAAACGGCAAACTCTACATGAGCTTGTTGATTACGTTTCATCTGTGAATTCGAAGTTTAACGAGTTAGCGATGCAGGAGATGACAAAGATGATAGCAACAAATTTGTTTCGCGCTTTACCTTCTTCCAATCATGATGGCAGGTTGGCAGATATCAGTGAGCCTGATGAAGAAGAACCTGTTTTGGAACCGGCGTGGCCTCATCTGCAGATTGTGTACGAATTTCTCTTTAGATTTGTGGCTTCGCCTGAGACAGATCCTAAGCTCGCGAAAAGATACATTGATCACTCGTTTGTGTTGAGGCTGCTTGACCTTTTTGACTCGGAAGATCAAAGAGAGAGGGATTACCTGAAAACTATTCTCCACCGTATTTATGGGAAGTTCATGGTGCATCGACCATTCATTAGAAAAGCTATCAACAATATCTTTTACCGGTTCATATTTGAGACAGAGAAACACAGTGGGATTGCTGAGTTGCTTGAAATATTGGGCAGCATAATAAATGGTTTTGCTTTGCCTTTAAAGGAAGAGCATAAACTGTTCCTCGTCCGCGCACTGATTCCGCTACACAAGCCTAAGTGCGTTTCTCTTTATCATCAACAGCTTTCTTATTGTATTACTCAGTTTGTCGAGAAGGATGTCAAGCTAGCTGATACTGTGGTTAGAGGCCTTTTGAAATATTGGCCGATAACTAATAGTGCAAAGGAGGTAATGTTCCTAGGTGAGTTGGAGGAAGTTTTAGAGGCAACACAAGCAGCAGAATTTCAGAGATGTGTGATCCCATTATTTCGTCGGATTGGCAGATGCCTTAATAGCTTACACTTTCAGGTGCTTATGAAATTCTATCGTTCTTTTCTTATATGAATTCTGCATTCATTTTATTAAGCATTTGCCAGCAACACCGCAGCTCTTTATCTGTATTCTGATGTTATTCATTTCCATTTCCATTCTGCTTGTCTCAGCTATCTTAAATGCTATCTAGTATTTGAATATTACTCAGTTTTTACAATGCCATTTCATATTTTCTGTATGCGCATGACTGTGTGTGGGTCTAAGACAGCAGAACTAAAATAGGACATTGTATGAATTTACATCAAGAAACTAGCTGTGGTTTCGAAGGCTTTTTCAATATACTAGGGTAAGAATATATCAGTAAAAATTTGGTAAGTAGGTGGCTGTGTAATGTTGTACTACCTCAATTGACTTCAGATTTCGACCATCAAGTTTTAAATGTACAGCAAGCTAGTTAGCCTAAAATATCCCTTCTTGACTTGATATCCCTTCTTCTTTTCATGGTCATTTGGAAAATAACATTGTTATATGGCTCTATATATACATCTCAATTTTTTATATTGATTCATAATTTCATATGAAATGATCATTCAATTTTTCTTTGAAGTTAAACTTATGTTGCCAACAGCACATTATATATGGTTGCTTTTATATAACGATTTTGTTTGGACAACTTTCTATAATGACTTCTCAAAGAGAAAAATAAGAAGAAAAAATAATTGAGTTTCTTCATAAGTTAAAATTAGCTTATGCATTAGTTAAAAATTTAGAGAAGATGACTGAGCGAACTTCTATAAATATGCTTATGCATAAACTAATTTTAACTTATGGTAAAACTCATTTTTTTTCTTGTTTCTCTCTTAGAAGTTCTTGTGTAAAAATTTGTTCAAACAGATTCTAAAACTTGTTTTTGGTCAACCTATAGGATATTGTTAAATCTCCGAAATTTGATATATATTTTCATATGAAATAATATTGAATTTTCCTGTAGTTGAACTTTTGTTGCAACAATATATTAATATGATTGTCTTTTATGTTAGAACTTGCATTTGGGACAACTGTAGATTGTAGATTTTTGGGTTCTTTGTTGAGTTTTACGAATACATACTATAGTTTTATTATCTGGAATTAGACTCAAAAGATTAAAACTAAACAATGAAACACAGCTTAAGTGCACCATAAAAGTATGTGTTCAAATTAAAAATTAGCTAGATTTAGTAAGTTATGTTTGATGTTATCTTTATTCTGTTGGCAGGTAGCTGAACGAGCTCTGTTTCTGTGGAACAATGACCATATTCGAAATTTGATCTTACAAAACAGCAAAGTGATACTGCCTATAATATTCCCTGCTTTGGAGAAAAATATACGGGGCCATTGGAACCAAGCAGTTCAGAGTTTGACCCTGAATGTTAGAAAAATATTCTCTGATGCTGATCAGGCACTTTTTGACGAGTGCTTGATGAAATTCCAAGAAGAAGAAATCAAGGACAGGGAGAAGCTAGAAAAGCGGGAATCCATATGGAAACAACTGGAAGAGGTTGCCGCAGCTAATGTTGTAAGCAATGAGGCCATTCTTGTGTCAAGGTTTGTGTCCTCTGTTGCTATCACAACCAGTGCAAATCAATTGGCTACTGCCGGTGGTTGAGAGCTGTCAGAGATCCAAATTGTTTGATCTGACCTCATGATGAGGAACAAAGGTGACTCGGGCGTTAATGTGGATATCAATCAGCTCCTTGTTTCTGGGCATTTTGTCTCACAATTTGTTCTGGAATCATGGGTATTATGTACCATAAGGAATGTAGTTTAATAGGCGATGTTGTTTTAGAAGTCTAGCCATTGAGATTATGCGGTGATACATACATAAACAATCATTTCCTTTCGCTACCTTTCTGTAATTCAAACATTGGTAATTTCTATTTCTTGCCTTTTGCAGAAAAAGATCCCAACCTTTATTCACATTTACTGTTCCTTCTGGGAGTAGTTTTTTATTTGCTGGCTGACCTGCCTATCATATTGGATCCTTTTTTTTTTTCTTTTTCTGAAGGTGCCATTACACGTTCGAATTTTTGGTGCTTTTCGGTTCCCTGAAATATGTGGCCTTTCAAGGATTGAGATTTAATGATACATCACTGTACACCCTTCTCTATCCCATCCGATGAGTGATTTGCAAAGTATAGAGTTGAACATACACAGCTCCAAGTTAATGTGTGTGCTCTTATTTTTATAAAGAGATATCTTTCTTACTTGTACACGTGTGCATTACCTTCAAATATATATTTATGTTGATAGGTTTTGAAAAACAAATATCATCTTAGTATAGTGATGGAATAACAAGTTGGTCTGGATAAACTCGTCGAGAAGTCTTGCCTAGCATAGGTAAAAACATGAAAAAGTATACAACATAAGCAATTAGTACCAAATCTTTTAGAAGGTAGTGAAGTATCGCAATCAGTCAAATATATTGACAGTGCAATTAGAACTGGACGACTAAAACTACAGACCACATCAATTACTTGAAACATCCAGATAAGACGTGGATGTTACTTTAATCATCTCCATATGCTCTAAAACTGTAACGTTCTTGATATGGGCCATTGAACCAGAGGTCAGCTTCAAACCACTTAGGGTACCGGACCAAGTCTCCAGCCAAAAATTGCATGAAACGCTTGCTTCCTTGAGGCACAACTCTCACTTCCCCTTCTTCAATGTACACCAGTTGGTCTACCTGCCAGTCCCAGGGAAGCTTGCTTTTCCCAGTCTTCCACACTGACCATTTTGATACTCCAAGCTCAGTTAGTCTCTCAGGAGACACTTTTCTTTCCACTTTCACATTGTACAATTCCTCCAACGATTTCTCTATCTTCATTGCTTTTATGCAACACCTTCCTTTAGAAAAATTCCCCGACTTTCCAAATCCCCTGGAACCATTGCTCACAGGAGAATAGCCGATGACCGATGTTGCCAACAAGCTTGCCATGCCAGGTGAACAGTTCAAACTCAGTCTGTTTCACTTTTAAAATAGCACAAACCTGCAAGGACGAATTTAATAAGTTCACAGACTTCCAATGTTCATATTATAAGAATTGAATAACTCCACAAAGAACCAAAATTCCCACGAATAATGTTTGTTAAATTTTAATTGCAAGTGAATGGCATATACAATAACAAGGGAAGAGATAACCAGAGTGAAGGATCAGGCTTACCATACCCAGCACCAACGAATGAAAGGACCAAAAAAATGAACATAAGTTCAGAAAATTATCAAATTGCATTCACTCAGAGATGGAGACACCATTCATTAAAAGCACATAACAAATCTTCAGATTCCAAAACACAAGACTCAATTAAAATGTAAAAACACCAGCTTTCTAATTAGGGTTTCCTCACAAACTAAGGAAAAATGCAAAACGATCAAAAGATGATTAAAGTCTGAGACTTTACCAGTTCAAAAGAATCGCAAGATTGAGGATGCAGAAGGGAATGATAAACCCTCACTGGGAGCAGCAGAGAGAGAGGTTTATCCTCAAAGTTGAAACCTTCAATTGGAGTGGGGTTTCTACACTGTTGCCAGCACAATTTTTGTTTCAAATTTTGGGAATAAGGCCTTTTTTACTTACCTACAGATATTTCTGAAAATATGAAAAATAAAAATAAAATAAAGAGGAAAACTAAAATTAAAGGAGATACAAATCATAAGTTTTTCCTCCGAAATAATTATTCACCCAATTGCCATTCTTTTATTTTATCTAATTTCTTAAAAACAAAAATTTAAACACATAGGTATTTAAAATTAATAAACTTATATTAAAACAATAAGAAATGGTTTTAAATTTTTTAATTGACAAAAATGGATTTTATACAATAATTTTAATGTATATTATTCTTTCCTTTCTTAAGTATTGTTCTTTCTAATTGTTTTTTCAATAATACTTTTTTTTTTGTCTTTTAAAGCTATTTTTTTCGACCTACATATAAATAAGATAAGAATATTTAATTTAAAATCACTTACATTAAAACCAAAATTAAGTTTGAACGGATTACTGTATAACTTGGTAGTTAAAAATTGAGATCGAAAATAAAGATTTAGTAAGTTAAGTTCTCTCAGAAAAACTGATCATTAACAAAACTAATAGATCCTTATTATTAATAATGCTATTATTGATTTATTACCATTTGAATTCAGAAGTTAAGAATATTTTTAACTTAACTTATATCAATTAAATATATATTACTATGTATTTTAGAGTATTAAAATATATATATATATATATATATATATATATATATATATATGGTTGTGATAGAACTGGCACTAGGCAGGTGGATCGTGGGATAACGTTATGTAAAAAACTAGGCTAATGGTCCCACACCTATATATATAATATTATATTTTTTTGGATTTAAATACAAATTTAACTAGCTCAATTGTATTCAATTTGCTTTATATTTAAATTTAGACGCAGTCTCCAATAAATTAGTAGAGATAATTTAGAATTTCTGTATGACATAAAAATTAAATAAAAGCAACTAACTTTTTTAATCAATATAAAAATAGTTTTTCAAAATTTAATTCAGCAAAAACAAAGTTATTTTATTAGAGACTAATCAGAAATATCTAAATAGAATTGCATTTATGCAAATTCTTCTCATATATTTTCCTACACACGAGAACTTAAAGCTTATAATTTTTTTTTGTCCTAAAACTATTGTTCCAAATTTATTTCTAAATTTTCAACAATTTTAAACCTCCTATACAAAATTATTTTATTATATTAAAAAATAATTATCTTAAAATCTACCCAAACTTTCGAATTCCACACAAAAGGTCTACCTATTATTCAATAGTTTACTTTTACTTTATTTCTTTATTAGTGCAGTTCTCAGTCTATATCCCCCAAAAAATTTTCTCACTAAATAGTGACTTTAATTCCTTAAAAATATAGGCTTGTAAATTTTAAAAAAATATATTAAATAAGTTATTAAAATACGGAAAAGTCTCTTAATTTAATTCTTTATTATTATTTTAGTAATATTCATTAACACTTGCAATTTTTGTTCAATTCATGAATAAATTGACAACACTTATTTTTTAAGTTAAAAAAAAAAATAGAGGAAGGAAAAAGGACATACGGAAGTTGAACGTGTGCAATTGTGGTGCGCAAATTCGTCGCCTTTTCATTGATCATAACCGATGAACCAAACACAGAAGAAGAGGGAAAAGCTAGTTACTTACTTCTGTTGTTCTCTTGTTTATCTTAAATTTTTAGCTTCTCTTGTTATGTCATTGCTTAGGCTTCAACCCATTAATGGAATATCTCAGCTCTCTCCATTCCCACATAAGAAAAGACCCCTCCTTTTGAGACCACAAGCTCTTCCCTCCAGAACCCAGGTACCAAATCTCCAGTCTCTCATGCCACCTTCTGCTTTCTTTGTAACAAGCCCAAATAACACTTATAGTGTAAAGTTTTTACATTCTCTTCTGTTACTGATTGAATATGATAAGATTGTTAGCTTTTAACAATCATATGTAGACTGGTTTTTAATTCGTTGATCATGTAAAAAATATTGTGCTATCTTTTACCTTTTTAGAGGATTATGGAGGGTGTTTCAGTGGGTGGAGAAGTTGGTGGTGCTGGTGGAGTATACTCTTATGAAGCCTTGAAAAGATTAGACAAGCTATGGTCAAGCATATGCTCCTCTCAAGAAGGTTCATGTCATTCCATGATTCTTATACCCTTTAGGAAATGAGAGAACTTTATATGATCTTCTTATGTATGTATTCATTGCAGTTGATCAAAAGCCTCAGCAAATTGTCTCTACCATCCCAGGCTTGTTTGGCTCATCTGGTCTTGCTGACAGAGCAGAAGGTTCGTATGATGTGTTGGTGTGTGGTGGCACTCTAGGAATCTTCGTTGCCACTGCCTTGTGTAGTAGGGGTCTTCGAGTTGCGATTGTGGAAAGGAATGTACTAAAGGGGGTAATTTCAGCTTCTTGATTGAGTTATCAACATTCAATCCTACAATGAAAATGGTCAGGGAATTCTTTGAAGGGTTAATTAATTTGAGTTGTATGTGTTATTTTTATGACTAGAGAGAGCAAGAATGGAATATATCAAGAAAGGAGCTTTTGGAACTTGTAGAAGTTGGAGTCCTGGAAAAAGATGACATTGAAAGAGCCACGGCAGTGAAATTCAATCCTGTAATTCCTGAACTTCTTCAGTTTAGTTGCCAATCTGTTTGTAGAAAGGGTCATCTTGATTAGGTGTTTCTCCAAAATTAATATCTTGAATTAAGTTTGAACACACATCGCATACCTAAACACAGCAAAAGATTGATAATAGGGTCTTGTTAGTTACAAATTAAATGAAAAAAATCACAGAGTACTGCAAGATGAAATGATCTAACAACTGAGGGATATTGGGATAGTTTCTTTCTCCAATCGACAAAAAGCTATATCTCACAAATGGCACGAGTCTTAAATGCTGCCTTCAAGCCAAGTCTTCTTTTGTAAACTCCGCAGGATTTATGCTTCCTACATTCCCCTTTATTTTATTTTTAATTTACTTATTACTGACTCCTCTTCGGCAACTTCGTAAACTATGCAGAATAGATGTGGATTTGAAAGGAAAGGGGATATCTGGGTCAGCGACATACTTAATCTCGGTGTTTCGTCAGTCTTCTTCCCATAATAACTGCTTTCTTGTATTTTAATTATGAATATATAAGTTAATCTTTGTTATCTAGTTAATATTTTTCTTTTCTGTTCTGTCTGGCTTGGCAATGAGCAGTTGCAATTGCTTAGTTTAGTGTATGCTTAGATTATTTAATTATTAGAGAAAATTTACTTATTTCTCCAAAATTTCTTTAACTAAAACTTTGGTTATAAAAAATTTTTTATACAAAAAATAAGCTAATTCGATCACATATATAATTGGTGCATATGTATTTCCCTATTTTTCATATTCCTTTCAAGAGAGAACAGAAAATTTGTTGTAGCTGACTGGATGTAAAATTACTGAGAAATGTGCAAGCAGATTGTACATCAAGTTTCAGAATTCTTCATCCAGTCTTAAAATATTTTGCATAAAAAAATCTGACTTGGTATGAGAGCCTGTAACTTATCTTGATAGTTGTGTATTCTTGTATGTTATTGAATACTGTCTGGCTTAACTCTCATAAACATGCATTTTGTTATTTTCCTATAGGCACAGAGCACAGGGTTTACAATGAAGTCCTTTGACAGTAAAATTTAGTATTCCGTTGAAGATCTAGACTTTTCCTTAAACATTCTTCTTTGCTATATTTTGCAGACCAGAAAAGCTTATAGAGATTGTAAAGACACGGTTTATCTCCCTTGGTGGAGTCATTTTTGAGCAGTGCAGCGTCTCCTGCATTAATGTATATGAGGATGCTGCAGTGAGTTCACCGTAACTTCTAAAACTAGTTATTCTAGCGCAATCATGACGTGCTATTTTGTGAAATTCTATTACTGATGAATTATCATAGTTAAACCAAACACCATTCTAGGCTGTGTAGCCTGGTCAGATGTCTCATTTTGTTGAAGTTCTGTATACTTTTTTTGCATTTAAAAACACCACTTAACTGTAGATAAACATCAAAGGGTTACAAAAAGAAAGTCTTACACTGTATCAGAAAAAAATTTGCATAGTAGATTGAGGATGGTCAGCGAAGCATGGAAACAGAAAATACATGAACCTAGCATTGCAATGAAAATTTTAAATTACCATCTAATTTATGTGACTGATAAATGATAATTTTTATTTTATACGGAGATAGTGAAGCATGAACCACATTTTGTTTTTTTCTTTTCAGGTTCTAAAACTTTCTGGGGACAGAATATTGTCATCTCGTCTCATAATTGATGCCATGGGCAACTTCTCCCCTGTTGTAAAACAGGTCAGGAATATACTTTTACTCACCGTTGCATCCTAACAGATATTTTATGATTTTCATAGTATTATCACAAGGATGTTTGCACGTGTTTCATTTTCTCTGTTTGGGTCGTCTGTTGTAGTTCTATCATCCATATGCAGGACACATTAACTGTCATTTATATGCATGCAAATGCAAGTGATGCAATATTTGTTGAATAATTAGCCACTTAAGTTCACTGATGGTCCCTTTCATCGTATTATTGTAAAAATCAACACTAACAAGAATGAGGCTGAAAACTTTTCATGAAAATATAAAAACTTCTGTTGATTAAAGTTCTACACATGCTATTTAATGAATGATAAATAAGCACATACTGGGTATTAAAATTAAAACCTTTTCCTGAAGTTTCTTCTGATTGTCATCATGTTCAATGATTTCACAGATAAGAGGTGGGCGAAAGCCTGATGGTGTTTGTCTTGTTGTTGGAACATGTGCACGTGGCTTTAAGACAAACTCCAACAGTGATGTCATATTTAGCAGTTCATCAATAAAGAAAGTTGGAGACTCAAAAGCACAATTGTTTTGGGAGGTACCTTTTACTATATCAATAGAAACATAGTATCCTTATGCTATTTTTAAGAACTTTCGCTGAAATCTTCACAGGCATTTCCTGCAGGCTCGGGTCCTTTGGACCGTACTACTTATATGTTCACTTATGTGGAGCCTCAACCAGGATCCCCAAAATTAGAAGAATTATTAGAAGAATACTGGGATTTGATGCCTGAATACCAGGCTAGTTTCATTTTCTTCATGTTCTCTAATGTGTCTTGATATTTATTTTGTCCATTTTGAAGGACATTGTACCCTTATGTTACTTTTGGCAATTAGTTATTTTAGCATTCATAGTAAAATATTGGTTTAATTATTTTAATAGTCCTTATTTATGTTGGTTTTTTTTATATTTATTTTGTCCATTTTGAAGGACATTGTACCCTTATGTTACTTCTGGCAATTAGTTATTTTAGCATTCATATTAAAATATTGGTTTAATCTTTTCAGTAGTCTTTATTTACGTTGGATTTTCTCAAATATGTCTCTTTCTTATTTTTTTGTGTCAATTGAGTCTCTAAATGTGAAAAATCAGTACAATTGGATCTATGTGGTTAAATCCGTTAAATTGGGTTAATGGGTTAAAATACACTCACGGTTGTGTCACGATGGCCTGAGTTTTGGACTCTAGGGTTCACCATGGTTGTTGCGAGTGGTTTGATCTTGTGCTATGATGGATATACTTGCGATTAGGGTGTCGTGATTGAGTTTTTGATGAGCTTAATTTTAACTCTCTTAACCCAATTTAACAGTAGGATTGAGACAAAAAATAAGAAATGAACCTATTTGAGAAAACCTAACATAATAGAGATTATCAAAATTATTAAACCTATTCAATAAGATTATTTAAAGTTTTTGAGTTTAGAAAAAAAAAAGCAGTAGGCGTGAACTCATGATCTCTACTTTGAGTTTAGTCATAATTTGCTGTTTGTTTTGCCTAACTAAGGGCTTCATGTACATTCTATTGAAGTTCTTTCTGTAAAAAATTTCAAAGTGTGAACAATCTGAGTGCAAAATTAGAATATCAAAAGATCAGTTTTGTTCCTTTCTTCTATATCTTATATGCTCCGCTCTGTTTTTCTAGTAGTTACTGATCAAATCCAGTTTTGCCTTTCTTTCTCTATGTTTTAAAGAGCTTCTGTGCATTGAGTTCTACAATGTCTATTCTAATCCATAAAGGTTTACACTATTCAGATATTATATTTTTTTTAACTCATATAAGGTGCCAAAAGTTTTACATTTCTCCTGATTCATTTTTTTATGCAAGTGTTCTGCTGCTCTCAGCTTGATACTGACGTCAATTTGCAATTTTTTCATTATAGGGTGTTTCACTTGACAATTTAGAGATACTGCGAGTTATTTATGGAATCTTTCCCACATATCGTGAGAGGTAATGTATTGCATATGAGAAAATTATCTAAAAACCTGACGTGCTCTTTGTCTGCACCTAACTTATTCAACTTATAATTTCTTTTAACATTACACCGTACAATGTTTGATGATGATATGGAGCACTTGGCAGTCCGCTACCAGCTTCTTTTAATAGAGTTTTACAGGTAAATTACGTTATACACTTCTGAAGCATCTCTATAATAATAAAATTAAGTCATCGATGATCTATATCAACTAATATTAAATCATTGAAGCTTCACTCTCTGTAGTTTGGTGATGCCAGTGGCATACAGTCACCTGTTTCATTTGGTGGATTTGGAAGTTTGACCAGACACCTTGGGAGACTGTCAGCTGGTATGTCTTTCAGTGAATTTTTTAAACTTGTGATGTGCATTTTCGTACTAGTTGAAGCAGATCTATTGCTATGTTGTAGGACAGGAGTTACCTTCTTTTTTTCAATCTGAGACTTTAAACTCTGAATGTACAATTCTTTTACTCATTTCCAGATTGTTCTGGAATTTATTTTCCAGAAACATGAAATAAAGAACATGTACAACAATATCATTTGACTAAAATTTGACCTCAAAACGGAGGGTGTAGTGAGTCTATCATCACAATTCCCACCTCCCATGGTTCATTACCAAATGGCACTGCTGGTGATTTGTATACCCATACCTAATTGTTATAAGTATAAATGTGTGGAGTGAATATTAATCAATCATCAGTCCAAGTTTGTAAATGCTATAAATAAAACATGCAATGGTGCTTAAAGTATCTGGATGGTTTTTTTAACGAAGTAGCTCAAACAAGTAACAGCTAACTACAAAAAAAAAAGGTGTACTATTGAGATAACTGATTCTTTCTTTTCTCCACTTTATTGTAATGAAGGAATACATGAAGCAATCGATGGTGATTATCTTGACTCATACAACTTGTCCTTGCTGAACCCTTACATGGTACTCTCCAACTTTTCTCAAAGGTTTGAGTCTTTCAGAGTCTGTGGTATGAAACTAAATACCTGACCAAGATTATGTATCATGCAGCCCAACTTGAGTGCTTCATGGCTGTTCCAAAGAGCAATGTCAGCAAAGAAACAGTCCAATGTTCCTGCAGATTTTATTAATGAACTTCTTTATTCCAACTTTAGTTGTATGCAGGTGGTATATTTCTCTCATGACTGAGATTATTTTGATGTTTTTTCTTACCGTGGCTTCTTTCATATCCTTCACTTTTGCAGAGGCTAGGTGATCCAGTGCTACGGCCGTTTCTACAGGTATACTTTGGTCCCAATCTGAAACTCTGGATATGTTTTTTTCTGTCTTCTGTAAAATGTTATTTCTCAAAACATATCAAATTTTAAACTTGGAATGATGACTTTGCTAAGATATCATCTCTTATATTTACAGGATGTTGTACAGTTTGGTCCACTTTCCAAAACATTAGGCCTGGTTATGTTAACAAATCCTCAAATAATCCCATCCATATTCAAGCAGGTACTTCATGATGCAAGGGAATTTCACATAGTCTTGAAGTGCAACTTTTATATATGTTCTTCTCTTTTAGTTTCTCATATTATATATGTAATTAGTAACACATATAGGAACCTAGTTGGAGTTTGATAAAAATATGTAACATAAGGGGTTAAGAATTTGATCTTGTTCCAGGTTGGTGTTCCTGTACTTGTTGATTGGTCGAGACATTTTGTGGGGCTTGGATACTACACCTTTCTATCGACCTTTGCTGATCCTATTGTGAGGTAAAAGTCTTTAAAAGGTCCTTTTAAACCACTTTTTAGCTTCCTTATTGACAAACCTTGTATTCTGTGCTCATATGTTCAATGAATCGCAAGGCCACTGGTACATACCTTGCCATCCAAGATGAGTTTTCAGTTGAAGCGGCATCTTGAGGCTTGGAAATATGGAGCTGGTCTTGATTATAAGTTATAGGAATTACTAAGTGATTCATACCAACCTACTAGATAGGGATGACGTGGTTTTCCCTCACATACAAATTCATCCGTGATGCTTCTCAACATTCACTCTTCATTCATCTTGAACTTCATTTCTTTTTTTACAACTTCCATGTCAAGTTAGGTTGCAATAAAAGTTGTATGTACGACAAATATAATTTAAGCTTTAATAACAATTTTTAAACCTA
This sequence comes from Vigna radiata var. radiata, assembly GCF_000741045.1. Lineage (NCBI taxonomy): Eukaryota > Viridiplantae > Streptophyta > Magnoliopsida > Fabales > Fabaceae > Vigna > Vigna radiata. The sequence continues at coordinate 3,876,854 of NC_028356.1, read as the reverse complement.
TATTTATAGTAATGATTTAATGTTTTTTCTTTATTTATTAAGTAGTCTCTATATTTTTTTTTCGAAAGATTCAATGATCCATTACGTTAGATTAATATTAATGTCGTTTAGAAGATGAGCTAACATGCTAATACAATCGTCTATTCATTTCACGCACATTGTTGTCTAATCTCAAGAACAAATTAGGTGGAATAACATTAATGTTAACGGAAAAGATTACATTGAATTTTTAAAAAAGAATAAATATTAAAGATCATATTGAGTAAAAAATAAGTAATGACCAAAACTACTATTTAATCATAATTTAATTTAAGGTTAAATATTTTTTGTCTTCAAATTATTTTAAAAAATTATATTTCATCTCTAAGCTAAATTATATATCTATTTTATTCGTATCTTTTATGAAAGTTTTATAAAACATCCTTTTGACATACTACATGTGAATTTATAATATAATTTCCACGTGCTGTTTATTGGAAATAAGCTTTCATCAAAGATTTGGAAGAAATAAATATATAATTTAGTTTTTAAGACGAAACAATTTTAAAAAATAGTTTAAAAATAAAATAAAAAACATATTTAATCTTTAATTTATATCATTGATATTCTTCCATTTACTACCGTCTTAATGATTGATACACAATAATACTCTTTATTATTTTTATTCTCCGGTTCAAAATTTACAGACACAACAACAAGCAGAGGCATACTCTATCTTTGGATGGCCATGCAACATATTTCTAAAGCAACTAAAGTCATGTAAATCTCAATCTGATGTTTTTCTTCCCCAAATTTTAGATAGCTCCTTTACGATAGTCTTCTGTTTAACATCTTCCCCTTCCTTATGCCATTTTCTTGACACGTTCTCAGCCTGCAAATCCAAGCTTTGAGTTAGGCTTATGAATTGAAATGTTCTCAGAAGACTGAAGAAATACAATTTTAAACTTGCCCATATTTTGAAGGGAGCAAATTGTTCTTTGATACTCTCAAGTTGTGGCTCCACGTACTCTTTTCCCTTAGTTTTGATGTCACTCATCTGTAATGTAACAACAACAAAAATTTCTGACAAACTCAACAAACTAAAATGTCTTTCAACATGATGAAACAATTTAAGAAGAACGATGAATGAGAATGGATCAAGGTAGACATTCTAGTGGATTACTTAACTAATTTAAAAAAAAAAATACATATACTAAACTCTAGGATCCACATATTAAATTATGTTGGTATTTTGTATGAAAAATATATTTTAAATCTATATAGTAGATCATATACGTATCTGACCAATATCCTAAAATTTGAAACTTAAAAAAACTCCTAAAAATTAACTTGTTCAAATTCAAAGGACAGATAGTTAGGTAGATATTTTCAACAAACTAAATCACTTACATTATGCAGCTCTAGCTTGGAGGCCACCGTACCAAACACCAATGCAGCACCACCAAATACAAATGCAGTGGCAACGGCAAAAGCCTTTCCAACTAAATAAATGGTAATTGAAAATTTGCATTAGAAAACATAAGCATCATCCCCGAAGAATTTGCCCGAAACCATTTTTCCTTAACACAATTATTGATATATATAAACACAACAAAATCAGGATGAAGTCACAAACCAATCTCTAACGAAGTAAATAACCAACTGAACATTAATTTAGTACAGGTCTTAAACATGTGTTCATTATAAATTACAAACAACTCTCTTCAATTTTAAACAATTCATGTATGCGGACCAACATTAAAGTAATATTTATATTTTTATGTAACTCTTATAGCAACTATCATGAAATATGCTCTAAGTACTACAACTTTACTCCCTCAAATTATTAATATACTCTGTGGACCTAATAAAATTACCTAAACTCCTCCGACACCTTCCTCTTTATACTACTGCATCAACTCAAACAGATTGGGGCAAGTTGCTTAGTAGAAAACACTTGATGCTTGGTTTTACCTTCAATCATTAGCAGTTGTACATTCCACCATAAACTCCACAGAGACATTAAGTGATTATGTGAAAGATGAGGGCAACAAGCTCAATATATATAATCTAGTCAAGTAGATGTCAAGTCCACAATGTACATATTCATTGGTGAGAAAAACAATTTATTTCCCTGATGTTGCATAAAAAAACCAGGTATCTATAAATATTGAGAATTGCTTAAAACACTCACAGTTTATAATACAGGGTAAAACAAAGCAATGAAAGATCAGAGATATACATTACAGCAGGAATTTAATGAAATGTACCATGTGCAAGCCCTTCACCAGCAGCTTTCAACTTCTCCGGGTTAACATGAGTGGCATACCTATCTTGACGCAATTCATTAGCTGTTGAGGCCGAAACTGTGTTTGCTGCTTCAGGCAGTTGCCACCTGTGCAACCAAACCGTCGTGCATAAGCAATTGAACAAAACCACTCATTTTAAACATAAAAAAGAGAAGAATCACAACCAGCTTCTTTGCCTATTAAAACCCAAATTCTAAAATTGAAAAGTGCAAATAGGGCATACTATCTGTATAAAAGAATTTTACATTGTCATTCAATCACAAACTACAATAAATTTGTTAAATCTTACAATAATTATCTTAAAAGTCATTCTTGTGACGACTCTTAAATACTCAGAAAGTATAGAACTTTTATACTGATAACACACAAAAATGAAGCCCAATTTAAAACTAAAGGTTAAAATTCAAATGGGAAACCATTATGCATATGATATTTGATTGACGATGTAAAAGTATCTGGGAAATTGAAACAGCGAGTGATGATTCTTAAATACTCAGGAACTATAGAATTTTTTATACTGATAATACGCAAAAATCAAGCTCAATTTAAAACTAAAGGATACAATTCAAATGGGAAACCATTATACATATGATATTTGATTGATAAGGTAAAAGTAATTGGGAAATTGAAACAGAGATAGACGAAGAAACCTTTTGGGGCCAAAAGTGACTTGGGGCAAGGAAAGGTAAGCACGTAGAGGATTGAGAGCGTCGGGGGATACGGAAGAATGGATTTTTGGATCGGAAGGAAGGACCCATTTGGAGGCAGAGAAGGAAGAAGTGGTAGCTTCATCATTTCTGAACACTCTGGAAGGAAGATGATGTCTTAGAACCTCGGGAAGAACATCCGAATGATCATGTTCTTCGTGGAAGTTTAGGTTGTTGCTGTTGTTGGACTTAGGAATAGGGTTTTTTTGGGCTAATTTTCCTACGGCTTGTTTGGATTCCTGGAAAAAATACGCTGCTTCTTTCCCAGCTAACCTTCCCGCGAGAAAACTCATCTTTCAGTTTTACTCTGTGTCTCGCTTTCACTCTCTTCCACCATATTTATACGGCTCCCAAGCTATGTATGTCCTTAAATATAATTAAAAATTAACAATTTTTAAAAGGTTGTTTGAAAGAAAATTTGAAGAACTTTTAATACTTTAAGAAACTAGATATTTCTACCATGTAATTGGTCAAAATTTCAGAAAAAGTGATTAACCAGAAACTAGTCATTAACAATCCCAAAAAATATATTTATAAAGAAGGGTTAAATATGTTTTTAGTTCCTCTACTTTGGGGGTGATTTTGGTTTTAGTTCCTCTTTCAAATTAAGGTACAATCTAGTCCTTTAACTTTAGAAAACTCTGATTTTAGTATTTTTTATCAAATTTTTTTAACTTTATTTGCTGTTTAAAGCACGTTTTTTAACTTTATTTGCTGTTTAAAACACATTTCGCATTTGGATTGTTTACATTGTTTGATACATTTTGCTAACATTGAAGCAAAATGTGTAAAACAGTGTAAACAATCCAAATACTATAATAAAACGTGATTTAAACAGTAGATAAAGTTAAAAAAACGTGTTTTAAACAGTAAATAAAGTTAAAAAATTTGGTAAAAAATGACTAAAACCAAAATTTTCTAGAGTTGAAAAAATAAATTGTACCTAAAACAAATCCTTCCAAAATATAAGGATTAAAAACATATTTTACCCTATAAAGAACTATAAAAGAAAAACAATGACAATGCATCATCTCTAAACTCTATTATATCAATGCTTTAAAATCTCCCTTTTTGAATGGTAAATTTTTTAATAAATTTATCGCAAAAATGATAAAGAAGTATAGAGTATGGGTCATGTAAATTGGTTTGTAGAATAGAACATGGCAATTACTTTGTAGAATAAAATATGAGTTTAGTTTAATTTATGAGTAGAAAGTGTTCTTTGGTAAAGAATCTGAACTGTGAAAAGCTTAAATTAAGAAGAAAATTGTTGACTAACTCAAAATGATTATCAAATTACTTGGGAAACAAGAATTATGCAACATCTCTTATCCTTGCACAACAAGTTTTGGTTTGTATTCGACGTCTTCATAGATTTCTCTGCTATTGTTTATTGCAGAGCAAAATATAATGCTATTCTTGTGATTGTTTTGGGTTGGGCTACCTTTAAGGTAAGATGATTAGATGGTAGTTTCTTTCTGCACTTCCCTAAATTTCTTCCAGCACGTATGAATAAAAATTTGTTTTTTGATATCTCCTTTAAACCATATTCCGAAAATCTTATTTTATAAATTCCGTTATAGATAATTTCAAAAAAACATACAATTAAAAATTCCCTTTTCATAGAGGATAAAATATATTTTGAAAATTATGGAGATGTGCACATAAATTATGGAGGTGCAGGAAGAAAAATATGAGATAATGAATTCAAATTGAATAGACTGAAAAATCAGTGATTCTATAAGATAGTCAATTTATTATGTATTTTAGTCTTGAACCGAGAAAAATGAAAAAAAAAAAGAAGACATATTCGTCTAGTTCTTGTTTTTATGTTGAACTTTATCTTCTATATTTAAATATTTAACACATATAATATTTCTTTGGTAAGATTTCACGTTTTATATTTCAAATTTTCTTTTAATTTTCTCATATCACAAAATTTTTATGAGTTCATAAATTAATAAAAATAAATTTATAAGAATAGGTATGCAAAAACTGAAAATGATATACACACACGAGACAGATGAAATACTAAAAAACAAATAGTCCAGTAATATAATTCTTTTTCTGAAATGACATTTTTTTAAAAAATAATGTAACATATAAGACCTGTATATCATTTAGATGAATAAAGAACAGAAATTGTATAGATATGCTATAAATAGTTATTTTTAATTGAAAATCGTGTTTGTGTAAAAACCTACTAAAAGATATAACGTACTCTTGGTAGGATCTCTGTTAAAAAAACACATATTCAATTATAGAAGAAAATTACTACAAAACTAATTTTTTGAACCAAGGAAGAAAACAATACTATATAAACTAAAAGCAATACATTACTTAGAATTCTATGAATATTTCATTACTTAAAAAAAAATGAAACAATAAGATTTACCTTTTAAAATTTGTGTTTCTTAATAATTGTCTTATACATTCGTAATATTTTTGTTTTGTGTGCTAAACAAAACTTAGGAAATGATCTTGAGATCTTGTTTACTTAAGTGGATTTGAAGGTGAGTAATTGAGTGTATTTGAAAAAATTTGAAGATAATTTTTTTTTTTTATTTGAGTGAATTTGGAGGTAATCGAGAGTAAATTTGGAAGTAAATTTTTTTAATCCGTCACATAAATTAAATTCTACACTAATTCTAACAAACTTTATTTCCCTATACTTTTTCAATGCTTTTTTTTCCCATACCTTTTAATCTTCTTGGTGTGTCAAAACAAATATATTTTACATGTACCTACCTATTTGCACTCTACAAATTAATTAAGATCTCTAATAATTAATTAGGATTAATTATGTTTTAGGCGTGGCTCTTGGATAAAACAATAGCAATAGGTTATTATTAATCTATTTATGAATTTTCTGTTAATCATGTGATCGTTACAGATAAGTTATCAGCCTCAGTTTCACACAACATCAAATAAAACTATGATAAAATCTATTGACCATGAAAGGTTAATCAAATCTTTAAATATTTTTTATTCTCTTTTAATGTAAACTACTCAAAAATCATTGACTGATTCCGTACCCAGCATGTGCTCTTAATGATCACATTTATAAATCATTAAACAAAAAGTCTATTAATTATCACAAGATTGTTGAATGATTATGGTGACAAATTAAAAACCACATTCATCTTTGATTACTTTAAGAAGCATGTCTGCATTTTCTTCTAAATATTTTCCAACATCTGATATAAATTTCATTGAAAATTAATAAATCGAACCATCAATAATTAAACAATTTAGAATTTAATTAAAATACACTAATAATATACATATTTTTTACAATATTATCTAATCATAAATCATTATATTTGATACTATTTATTCTTTTGCAATAATTAAGCTAACGTTGCTTTCTAATTTGTTAGCAATGCAATGATACTCACACCGACCATATCATACAAAGAAACATTCATATTTTTAACATTACATAATGTATTCATCAATACACAAATATGAAGTAATGCGAAATCTAATTTACGCAAAAATTTTATACTAATGTTAGATTACCATATTACACGTCTACCGAAAAATAAATAATGATATATATATATATATATATATATATATATATATATATATATATATATATATATATATATGATTCTTTCTATTAAAAATAAATTATTGTGAATCAGGTGCATTTTATTATTGACCGAGTTTCTTTCCCAATAAGTTGAAACATAATTTTTAACCAGTTTTACTATTGTTTTACTCTTAACACTTATTTTTTTTTAAATTATGAAAATTGTAGTAGCTATTACTATTAACGTAGCTAGCGCGTGAATGGTCGCTAAAACAATTATCAATACTAACTTTATTTTGTGCTTAACCATTTTTTTTTTTACATATAATATTATTGGATTATCTTGATATGTACTGATTTATAATAATCCTTTTTATATTGGATTTATTTATTTATTTATTCATTTAAAATTCTTGTATAGAAATTTGCACACATAAATGATTGGGTAAATATAGAGTGAAAGTATGGAAGTAGGGCACTTAAAATGGTGGTGGTGGTGGCTAGGCAAAGGGCAATTGAGAGAATATTATTTTAAATTTGTTACTTTTGATTTATTTTTCAACTACACAATTATTTCCTTGAACCATGGTGTTCAAAAATCTACACGCGCACACCGAAAAGGCTATAGCTGGAGCTGGTGGTGGCCTTGGTGGGGCTCCTGTAACCAGAATTAGTATGTGCACTTATTCCAACCGATGTGGACCACAAACCCCCACCTTAATTTCACACCATAACCATTTCCTTATGGATTTTTAGTGCATGCAACTATGCAACTATGCAACTCAACTCAACTCAACTCACAGATATCATACACATACTCTACTACTCTACTACTCTACACACTACTTGTACCCAAATCACAAGTGAAAATAGAAAAAGTAGTTGTACAAGAAGTTCTGGGACCTCAGTGTTATGTAGGTAGGGTGAGACTAAGAGCATGTGGAGTCTATCACCTTCTGTCAACAAATATTCTTGTGTGTGTGCACAAGATGGTGGAGTTTTATTAATTATTTGCATGGTTGTTGTGTGCAGTAATGGGTATTAAACACACTGCATTCAAGGTTTGGGGCCTATCACACCAGAGGAGGTATAATGATTGAACTGTTTGATCACTGATAGGAGTCAGTGCATCCCATTTCATTTTCATATATTTTTCAACTCATCAAAACTCTAAGGGTCCCCACCCTCTCTTCTTCCTCCCTTTCGAACACTTCCAACTACAATTTATACAAAACACCAAATCTCAGAAAATCCGTTGCCCAACCGTCTCTTCTATATTCTTCTTTCTTCTTCTCAACAGTTGTTTTCAATGGACACAGGTAGAGAGAGAGAGTGAGGGCCAATAAAATGGTAAACCTTTGCATATATCTGATGGTGGATCCCTCAGTTTGACCAATGAAAATTCAGATTTTGTACTCAACATATGCAACATCAAAAACTGTGTCAATTATGGCCACCCAGGTTTGATTTTGAGCAACGAAAGAACAAGATAAACTATGATGGTGTGTGTATAATAACTAAGACATACTATACCAGTCCGATCTTAAAAAAATTGGCTTTGATTTCAATGCAACAGGAAAGTTTGGTTTAAGGCAAGGAAAATGTACATAAAACTGCAGAAACAAACTCTAGTTTATAATTTATTGTTTTCATACTTCTAAAGCTCAAAATCTTGTTTACCTTCTGTACAAGGACTCTCTACTTACTAATCTAGCTGACAAACAATCACTATGTCTAACATGACTCTGCTAGCATATAAAACATATAATATATATATATATATATATCTGTATTCCCTGTATATGACAAAGAAGGTAGTGAATAATAAAGAAAGCATATCTGATTACACTCTATATCCTGCTACATAAAACCTGAGAGATCAAGCTATCTCTTGTTGTGTAAAGGGTTGGATCCTGTTGGCACTCTGCGTTTCTCTGACATAAACTCTCTACCTCTGCTGCTGATAGGAGAATTTCCCCAGGGATGAAAATCTTCATGGCTTGAAGTGGAGGGGCCTGAGAATTTGGTCCTGATGCAGTGAATTCTTGGTGTAAGGAACAGGAGTGTGATGATGATGAGAAGCAGCAAGTAGAAATGCTTCATGGTCATGTTCTTGTTTTATTTTTTGGTGTTTAACAGGGTCAAGGAGAAAGAAACACAGAGTGATGGAAATGCAGAATTTCGTGTAGGCTAGGCTTGTTATATTGTGTATATATTTATATGGACACGGTTAGGTCCAACATGTGCATACTAAATCTGGTGATATTTATGAAACAATTGTGGTGTTTCCGTGTGAGTTTGGGTGGTGGGGCGTGTCCTGATTACCGTCTGATTGTGATCAAATGGTGAATGATGGTTGGATACATGAATGCTGCGAGTAGGGTCTGGCATTCGATCAGGGTGCCTAGAATGACGGTTGTGTGGGTGAGGGTGGTGGGGTGGCAGTATTCAATGAAAGATAGTGACATACAGAACTCAACACACACTCTCGTAGGATCAACATATATGTGAAAGCCTCAAACAAAGGACGGTAATGTTTTTTTTATTCTGCGATCATATGACTTTATTAGTTATTTATAAATTTTGTAACAAAATTTAGACATCTTTGTATGAAAATGGCGAAAACACCCATGATGTTTCATTTTAAAAGTGTGAAAGCAAGAGCGTTATGGCAGGGGTGTTTTCGTCATGAAAAGTCAAACATCGCCGACGCACTCGAGAGGCATGTGGCGTTGTAATAGTACTATCTAATTAATAAGAAAGAATTAAAATAATAAACATGTTGAAAGGGACCGTAGTACTGTTAAGGTTATTCACACACAAACACAACTCCGTAAGGTAGGTTAGTAGATCCGAATTTGCTGGGTCTAAGTCAAAATGGGGATTTTGAATATTGGTCCATTTTCAAGAATTTGGAGCCTTCAAATAGTTTAGTCTTTGATGAAAATGAATGGGAAGCGCTTTAAATTTTGACTAATGAAATGGTAAAATATTTATGATGATACCGTAATCTTTTTAGGAACAGTTTACAAGTTTGTTCTAAGACTTATTCAACAAACACACCAATGAAAACCTCTTGGTTGTTATAAATGGTTCAAAATATAATAGATTAAGGATGTCGTAATGCCGATAGTCTTGTGGTGAATGATTGTGTCATGTCATGTATAACGCATGTAATTAGTATCCATATATTTAGACTAGACCAAAAAAAGTATGATTTTAAAAAAAGCATGTCAATAAAGAGAAAAGCATCGATTGTCAATGTTATTAAATATTGTGGATGATGTATCTTCTTGCACGGGTGAGAATTGGTAAAACCCTGAGGCTTCATCGTGAAGAGTCTTTGTGAAAACTCGTTTCCACGTAGCTTTTTTGCTTTTGGTATGGCAAAAGATGAAACCATTTATTATGAGAAGAAGAAGGAGAAGAAGAAGAAGCTTTTTGTTCTGTGACTGAGCTGTTTCTCACTCAAAGCTGCAAACATTCCTCAAAAGGGGTATCAATATGGTTGGGCGTTAATTCAAGATTAAATGTTGGAGACAAGTTAATGGTCAAGAATTCTAAAAGGGAAAGTGATCATACACAGAAAATTAGTAGATTAGAGAAAGGGACGTTCATTTTTGAACAAATCAAAAATCTTGGGGGAAAGTTAATTTATTTAACTAACCAACAAAATGGTTATTCTTCTTTATTTATTACGTTTACTAATTTATTTCGATATCACATTTTGAATTTTTGTTTAAAGTTTCAGTTAAGATCAAATTATAATATAGGTTTAAACCGTTTAGTTGTCTTTATTTTTGGGAGGTTTTTCCATTTTGATCCTCGTCTTATTAGAATTTTCAATTGAGTCCTTATAAGTGTTAATTTCAATCAATTAAGTCCCTGCGGTTAAATTTTAGGTAACGGGATTAACTTTTTTGCATAGCTGAAATTGATTGAAATTAGCACTTATGAGACTCAATTCATGCCACGTTTCAACTCTAAATAGGCCACGTTTATGGAAATTAACAGGTCATCCTCCCAGCTGTGCAAAAAAGTTAATCTCATTAACTAAATTTAACGACATGGGCTTAATTGATTGAAGATAGCACTTATAGGGACTCAATTGGGGATTCTAATAAGACGAAGATCAAAATGGAAAAACTTCTCGAAAATAGAGACAACTAAATGAATTAAACCTATAATATATAAGTGAGTACAAATTTTATCTTAATTTTATAAAATTGAGTTAGATTTAAAAATTCACTTCTTAACACGTGGGTGTAAATTTCACCATAGAGACTTATTTTACGAAATTAAGTTAAACTTAACTCCTTAATCATTTTTACAAGAAAAGTCATACATTTGGTTGAAAAGAAAGAAAAAGAAGAGGTTAATAGATGCACTTTTTGAGGTTGTACGGCTGAAAGCCATCGTTTTCTCATCCAACCAAGAAAAATGGCACTGAAATTCTGTGGTCCGCACACAAATGCAGATAAACTTTCAATATGTGTTAATGTGGGCATATGCATTTTTTAACCCTTTTAAGGGGCAAGGAAAACTGCACTTTGATATCATTTTTTACCATTCCATAATCCACAGTGTAATAAGTATCAAAGAGGATACGTAGCACGGAAAAAAAAAATAAACAGGAGATGAGTTTCCAACTGGAATGACCCCACAGAAAGAGTTATTTGATACCATATTTTACCTTGTTTCCAATTTTCCAGTTCATGGAGATTTTCTCTTCATCATGTATGTAACTTCTATTCTGGTGTAAGGGCCATTTATGAGCATCATTAGGAACTAATGAGTGGTTTCATGGTGATTCGATGTTTTATTTTGATAGCTGTCAGAAGAGAACATTTCAATCTGAATTAAGATATTAATTATTATAGCCATCAAATGTATGGTTGACTATTATGGTTTAGAATTAAACTTATGTCTCCTGATCTCGGGTTTCACCTACCATCAAAACCTGGTAAAATCTGCCATAATGCTTATGTAGAACTAACTTCTAATCAATCTCTCAGCTCAATTATTGGACATTTCTGATTTGGAAGTCTAAACCAACCTTAGTTTCATGATTAATGACCACAATGTGGACATTTTATTCTCAAATACAGGATTGGTTAAGTATCATTAACTCATGCATATACTTAAAAAGGAAGTTATGTATTTTCGCAACCCAAAAAGAAAAGAAAAGAATATGATTAAAGTGATGATGTTGAATCTAAATTCTACATGGTATAAGAAAGAAAATTGACGTAGCTGTTAGTATTATTGTAGAGTAGAAGCATTGAGAATTTGGTGAGTGGCATGAAGTCCACTAGCTGAAAGGGCATCCTTTTACTTTTCATGAGTGGTTTGTTGAACAAAGTTTACATTCAGTATTACTTGTCTTTTATCTTTATGATGCCATATTACAGATAAGTCAACCCACTGGATTCATATTCAACTGCTATTTATGTATTAAAGATGCTCCTTGTTGGTTACACTATAAATTAATAAATCTTAATCACGGTCATTAGTAACTATAATCAAATTTATTTAATAAAAAACTTCATTTTTAATTTAATGAAAATGTATTTTTAAAATAGTCATGTTTGATCAGATTAAATTAGTTAAGAGAAATTATATCAGTCTATCTATCTATCAAACTTTCACTTTTCATTTATTTATTTGTATTTTTTAAGTAAAAAAATTTAAGCTATTAACAAACTGTCAATTCTCCGTCATACCCTTCTTTGCCTGCAGTTTGCAAAAGTTACTTAGCTTATGGACTTTCAAGTTTGGAATGACAACTCCTTGCTTTTTTGAATCGGCCTTTTTCTTCCCGCACCCTATTGATTATTACCTGCATTTCATATTAATGTAAAAAGACAAAAATACCCTCCTCTTTTTGCTCCACATCACTTACATCCGTTCTCCATTGTCACTGCACTCTTTGAGGAGGAAGAAAAAGGATGCTTGTTATGAAAGTTTATTCTAAAATATATCATATATTTTCAAGAAACTTTATTCTAGAAATTCACATCTTTTATTGTTAAATGTTGATTTTAAGTAGTGTTTGACATATATATTACACTTATACTCAAGAAAGTTTATTAAAAGAAATATCATGTGTCCTGAAAAACTTGTTTCAGAAATTTTGTTTTGAAAATTTTTCAGAACAGGTAATCAGAAAGTGTTCTTTACGAAAGATAAAATTATGTTTTGAAAACTACGGAAATGCAAATAAAAATTGTGAGGATGTAGAAGAAAAAGGGTTGGACGGCTTAAAGTTATTTAAATGTTGGGTTTTGAAGTGAGGATTAGGTGAAGACGGTTTCTTCAATTTCAGAAAATTTGATCCCAGATATGAGTGGGCGAGTGTCTTCAGGAAAAGTAGGTGAATATTTTCGAAAAAATATTTCCAGAACTAATTTAGTGCGTTTCGGAAAATAAAATCCCGAATGATGAAGTGCAGGAAAATTTTTGATAGTTTGGATCAATATAAAGTTTAAGTCAGTGAAAAGCTATCTTATTATAAAATGAAAATATCATTTTTTTAACTATTTATATTTATTTTGTGTTTAGATAAGAAAGTTTAATGATTTTAAAAAATCGAAATACATAATATTTAAATTATTTATAATTGTTTTTTTTCAAATAATTTATTTGGATAGAGTAATTGAAATATCTTAAATTTTATTTTTCTATAAAATAAATTAATTTATCTTTTAAGCAAAAAAATCTATTTTAAAAATATTTGGTTCCACTTTTAGATCAAGTTAATTGGACTTAATATTTTATCTGAATCAACTAGTCTTCATATTCCACCCAAGCCAAATCGTCTAGATCTTCGTCTTTGGTTTACTTTTTTCATATTTCATCGAGCCAAATCAACTTGACTTTTAACGTTAAAGGTTGAGTTAAACCGGTTTGAGTCAAAGGGTTGAGCCAAATCGATTAGGATGAAAGGTCGAGATTAGTCGACTTGGACAAAAGGTCTAGCCGAGTGAACTCCAGCCAAAGGTAAAAACTAGTCGATAAGGATTGAGACTAGTCAGTCATAGTTAGAGGTTGAGACTAGTTAGTCCTAATCGAATGTTAGGAAGAGTCCGCTTTAACTGAAGGTCGAGAAAATTGGTCTTGCTCGAAGATCAAAATGAGTCGACCATCGAGATAATTCACACTAGACCAAGGTCAAGAATATTTGCCGTGGACGAAAGGTCTAGCCAAGTTAGGTAGAAGGTTTAGACAAGTCAACCTTGGCTGAAGTTTGAGACAAGTTTGTTTTGATCAAAGGTCGAGACGAGTTAGTCTTAGTTGAAGCTCGAGACAAGTCGGCCCGAGTCGAAGGTTGAGATGAGTTGATCCTGATCGAAGTTCAGAATAAATCGGCATGAACCAAAGATCGAGTCGAGTAGGTCTATGTTTAAGGTGCGATCTAAGTACTCGAATAAAAGGTTGATATGAGTCAGGTCGACCAAAGCTCAAGATAGATCAACCACGGTCGACGATCCAAACAAGTAATCATAGTTCAAGATGAGCTGACCTTGGTTGAAGTTCAAGACGAGTCAGCGTAGGCTAAAGGTCAAGTCGAGTAGGTCCATGTTGAAGGTTAAGCTAAGTAATCGAGGGTGAAGATCATGCCAAATCACTCAAGCTCAAAGGTTTAGTCATGTTGGTCTAGGCTAAAAGTTGAGCCTAGTCGGCCAAAGTCGAAGGGTCAAACCGAATTGACTCAAGCTGAAGGTTGAGCTAAGTTAGTACGATTGAAGGTCGAGATCACTTGGTTCAGGTCAAAGGTTAAGACAAGTCAATATTGGCCATAAGTCAAGTTAAGTCAACTGTGGTCGGTCAGATAGCCAAGTCACTTGAGACGACGATCCAACATAGCCCATCCTAATTGAAGATTAGTTGAGTCGATCAGATAAAAAGTTGAGATAAGTCGTTTTGGACCATCGATAAAGATGAGTCGACTTTGGTTGAAGACCAAGTCAAGTTGGTTTGGACTCATAGTAGGACTGAATTGTTAAGCTAGTCGATGTGGGACTTCCAACACACCCTCCTAACGCCGAGCATGAGACTAGATATTAATGGGTGGTCCGATAACGACCCCATAGCGGGTGGAACAATATGCCCAACAAGTATCACTAGGATAGACTCTAACCATAGCTCTGATACCATGTTAGAAGTGAGTTTTTAGGCCTAACTCAACCCCACAGAATCGGTTGTAAGATGAGGTCTGCACCCCACTTATATATTATAAATTGGCCTTACCTCTAGTCGATGTGGGACTTCCAACACTTTTATCTTGGCAAATGAGGAATTTAATAACTTATAAAATTTTAATTTCTTTTTTTTTCTTCTAAATTTTATTATTTTAATAATTAAGATGCCTTATTTTTCAAATTCAATTTTCTTTTAATATTTTCGTTCAAATAAGTTATTTTTCTTCAAAAGATTTTAAAATGTCCAATTATTAAATTGCCCCTATCCAAACAATACTGAATATTTTTTTAAGTGTAGGGATTACGAAGTAATTTTTTTTCTTAGTAAAAAATATTTCCCATTCATGTGATCAGAAATTCAACCAGAAAAATATATTTAAGAAAACCATGTTGATTGATTAGGGTTGAGGTTAGTATGAGTGTGGATTAAGGTTATTAAAATGAATTTGTTAATATTTAAAATTATTATATAACTTGGAACATAAATTAATTTGATCATCTTTTTGGCCCAAGATACGGGTAGTAGTGTAGTGTAGATGAGAAAAAGAAGCAGAATTAATGAAGAAGGAGGAAGAGTTAGTTAGTGTGAAGGGTTGAAGTCAATAGTCATAGTGAGCTTGTCGTGTGGGCAATGCCAACTACAACACACCTTGTTAGAAAAATTGAACGAGATAAATCAATTTCATTTCGTATTATAATACATTATACTATTTTTTTAATTTTTTGTTTGATAAAAAAATTCAATCCACCTATCTATATTTAATAAAATTCGAAATCCCATTGATTTATTTACATATTTTTATATATGAATGCTCTTTTATACCCACAAAAGTAATATATTTTTGAACGAATTTTAAAAAGTACTTTTTTTGTAAAACAATTTAAAAAATATATATTTTTGAAAACATCTAGAAAAACATGTTTAAGAAAAAATTACGTGCGAACAAAGATTTGATATTGACGAGCGTATCTATTGTGTTTGAAAGACAATATATGAATCAAAAAATTAATTGCATTAATTTGAAATCATGAATGGATTAGATGAACGTACTTGTGAAAGTATAAATAATAGAATAAATGAAGTATTTTGATTATCCTAGTCATTAATACGAACACGACTATGAAATATGAAATTTGTCTAAAGTTAAAAGTAAATTATTAAAGAATTATAATAAATATCAAAATATATTCAATATATACAATACTCGTTACCTATACCTTCAAACACATCAAACATCCTTAAATCCAACGTGTTCAAAAAGTTAGGCAAAAGACTACTGAAGACTTTAGTAAAAGAGTACAACGTTTCAAATTGCGTTTCAGATTAATATTCCAACACCAATTTGGGGAGTTCAACACGCCCAGATTGTTGATTCTGTGTTGGATAGGCTTCACAGAGTTTGTAAACTCTACCACCCAATGGAGAACAGATTCAGATTATCAGTTTTCTTCATGTTATGGGCTTCTATGGTGCATAGTGCAGAATCTGAGTGTAAGAGGGACTGTGATTTAGCTCTAGCTTCCTACAATCTAACAGGAGGTGACTTGACATATGTATCAAAGCTTATGAAATCTGAGGTTGTTTCTAAACCTGAAGATATTCTCCCCTACAACAGTGAAACCATAAAAAACAAAGACCAGGTGCAAGCCTTTACCAGAGTGAACGTTCCATTCCCTTGCGATTGCATTGGAGATTTTCTAGGTCATATATTCAAATATGACGTTGTATCAGGTGACACTTACATGTCCATCGCCACTCAGAATTATTCCGATTTGACCACTGTTCAGTTGTTGCAGAGCTTCAACTCATATTCACCAACTGGTCTTCCTGATACTGCGACTCTTGATGTCTACGTTAACTGTTCCTGTGGGAATAGTGACATTTCCAAGGATTATGGTTTGTTCATCACATACCCTCTTAGACCTGAGGATTCTTTGCAGTCAATTGCCAAAGAGACTGGGATAGAGAGTGACTTGCTGCTTAAGTACAACCCGGGTGTAAATTTTAGCCAAGGGAGTGGTTTGGTTTATATTCCAGGGAAAGGTATATTCTTGCTTTGCTACCATGCTTTCTTCTTCTGATTTAAGTTCATGAGGTTTTTGGACGTGTTTCATTTTTCATATGGATTGAAGGGTACTCTTTATTTATCCTTTTTATGTAAAAAAATGATTTTTTTGGTAGAACTTCCTCTATAGCTATTCTAGAACTCTTTTGCCTTTTGATCTTAAAGTTGAGCCTCGGAATTGCTTATTCTGTGTTTGGAAATATGTTCACCAGAGAACAAATCACGTTAAATGGGTAAATGATGCAAAAGCTACAACTGATGGCTTCTGTTTTGAAGTGAAAAATCATGTTCATAACTTGTAACCAAACAGATTATCAGTTTGCATCCAGAGATTTTGCTTTTGAGCAAAACATCTCAAAAGCATTAGTCACCAGATGTTCAATGGGATTTTGAATTTGTTGCATCTTCGTCGATCTAATGCAATAACCTGAATTGAAATTCGCATATGTTGTACCAAGGTCTGTTTAAGCTAGAAAATCATTGTTGACCTAGTTTGAGAATTTACATTCCTTTTTAGTCACTTTTCCAGTGTTCTGTGATACTAATAGATTTATAGTTATCTCACTACCACATTGGCACTATTGATGATGATTTCATTCTTAGACATTGAAAAACATATATGTAACGTACACAAGAAGAAATGCTCACAAATTTCTGATTATATTCAATATGTTTACATTATAAGAATTACGATTTAAGAGTACACTTAATTTTTGAGCTTCATGCTTATATCTATGGTTGTATCTTTCAACATATTTCCTAGGAACTGTTAACTTTGACACATGCCTGACATATTCTTGTTCCTTTACTTTCAGACCAAAATGGTGGCTATGTACCCCTTCATCAAAGGTGATTCTTTTACCTTATTTCCACTCTATTTGCAGATGAAGTTGACTAATTTTCCAATCTTTATAACCTGCTGATCTTAATGGCTGTATTTTCATTACCTTTTCAGCACTGGAGGTGGACCTTCTCATTCCCCCAAAAGTTGTTTTATTTGATGAACGATTTCGTTTGTGTTTGATTTTAATATCAGACACAAGGTCAGGATATTCTCAAAGTACAATGTAAACCTACTTTCTTCTCATGTATTGTTTCTACAAAAGCAGGTCTCGAGCTAAGAGTTATCGCTGGAATATCTGCTGGAGTAGTAACGGCATTTCTGCTATTGGCATTTTGTGGGTATGTTACATATTACCGAAGAAAGAAGGTATGGAAGAGGAATTTGCTCACAGATGAATTCATGATGAACTCGGCCAGAGTTATGAATGGTATATTTTCTTCTACTTCTATTTCCTCTATTTCTTCCTTTTCTTTCATTTAAATTTAACTCGATCTCACAATTTCACAATATTAGCTGGCGTCAGTATAGTTTTTGTTGGTTGTGTAAAACTAGTTTGGTGTTCTGATTTCACTCTGTCTTCCTCTGCTTTATATCGTGAAATAGAAGAGCAGCACACATAGAAAATGAGAATATAGTTGATGATAGGGTATAGTAACTTCTGTTTATGGTCCTGCTTTCAGATGAAGCCTCTGGTGTTCCCGATGCAGAAATTGGTACGAACACCATTAGTGTGGACAATTCAGCAGAGTTTTCATATGAAGAACTAGCCAATGCTACAAATAACTTCAGTCTCGCTAGCAAAATTGGTCAAGGTGGTTTTGGGGAAGTCTATTACGCAGAGCTTAATGGAGAGGTTTGTAATGTCTATTGGCAACTTTTACATTCGATCACATGTATTTGAAATAAAAGTTGCATATTCTTCTAGTTATCATGACTTCGCGTGGTTTTCAAGTAGTACGTGGTATTAATCTCTCTCTGAATTTTTCCAGAGCTAGTGCTTCCCTCACAACATTAGTTATTTGTCACAGATTCTTTACATAATTGACTTTTTAACCATAAACAACAAACAAATACGTTTTTTTTTTTTCATTTGACACATACATCAAGAAGCATAATTGCATATATCACAATGCTACAAGGATCAAATATGCAATTGTTCATATTTCTATCTTTCCCAAGTTTCCCATTATAATATTCATGTCTCCTATAGTTATAAAGAAGTCCTCTCTAATTACACAGAAAGCTGCAGTTAAAAAGATGGACATGCAAGCAACAAGAGAATTTCTAGCTGAACTGAAAGTATTGACACGTGTTCATCACTTGAACCTGGTATTATTTGAAACTTGGAGCATGTTTTTTTTTTTTTTTCTTACGTTTTTCCTTTTATGTTCCAGTTAAATAAAGAGGATTGCTGCTTTAAAACCTAAATATCTTTCTATTGATAACCATGTAGGTGCGTTTGATTGGATATTGTATTGAGAGCTCCCTTTTCCTTGTTTATGAATACATTGAGAATGGCAACTTAGGACAACATCTACGTAGATCAGGTTATATGAACACATTAAAAACATCCATTTTCAGTACTAATGCATTTGTTTGATTGTTTAGTTTAATGTCTTTGTAAGTTAACGATGAAGTCAAGTTTGTTTCCAGATTTTGATCCTTTGCCATGGTCTGCCCGAGTTCAAATTGCTCTGGATTCTGCCAGAGGTCTACAGTACATTCATGAGCATACTGTGCCTGTATATATCCATCGCGACATAAAGTCAGAAAACATTTTGATAGACAGAAAGTTATGTGCCAAGGTACAATCTGGTTCAACAACTTTGGGATCATATTCCTACTTTTCTACTTGGGATTTTTGTGAGAGATCCTATATTACTTTTTTTTGCAGGTTGCAGATTTTGGTTTAACCAAGTTGATTGATGTTGGAAGTTCATCACTTCTCACAGCTAACATGAAGGGCACATTTGGTTACATGCCACCAGAGTACGCATATGGCAACGTTTCTCCCAAAATCGATGTCTATGCTTTTGGTGTTGTTCTTTATGAACTAATTTCTGCTAAAGAAGCATTGATCACGGGTGGTGTACATGGTGCTCAATTGAAGGGCCTTGTGTCTTTGGTGATTCTTCACACCACTTTTCAATGACAACCTAGTAGTCTTTCATCAACAATTAAGATCTGCATTTTCCCTTTCTTGTGTTTAATCTGTTAGTGTTATATGTGGCAGTTTGATGCAGCTTTTGATCAGCAAGATCCCACAGAAGGTCTTAAGAAACTGGTGGATCCTAGGTTAGGAGATAACTACCCAATCGATTCAGTTTGCAAGGTATGAGTTATCACAAAGCATAAACACTAATTGTATTTCTGATTTAAGAAACTTAGGCCATTTTCCTTCTTGCAGATGGCACTACTTGCCAAAGCATGCACAGAGAGTGATCCACAACAACGTCCAAATATGAGTTCTGTTGTGGTTACTCTCACAGCACTTACTTCAAATAGTGAGGATTGGGATATTGCTTCCATCATTGAAAATCCAGCTCTAGCAAATCTTATGTCTGGGAAATAGGAAAAAACAGAACGTAGAATACAAAATGTCACCATTCATCTACAAATTGTGATAGCTCTACTTCCTTTCCCACAACTATGTACAACTGAAACCTATATTTGCTTGTAGCATGATTTTGAAACTGTGATTGTTTGCATCAGTAAACAAACTTCTTTTCTCACTGATTTTTTTTTTCTTGCTTTAGGAAAAATTGCATGGCAAAAACTTTCAAATATCAAACTGTTACCTTTTCATGGCAATCAACAGGCATTTGCAATCAAGTTATATTTTAATATATACTTTTTTGTTTTATTACCGATTTTTTCCAAGTTCATCATGTCAAAGACCATTGATGATATGATATCATTACAAGAGACTTGACAACTTTTTTTTTTCTTGTAAAAAAGTAAAATTGAATTTTGTTGAAAATCACACTAAGAAAATAATCTTTTGTGTAAACACAATATAAATGTAGTTTGACATCTCAAGTTCCACATCCATATTACAAATACAAAGTGTCACACAAATTTTCTCAGGTGAAAATTACAAACCTTTTAAACTAGTTTTTCTTGACAAAATTGTAAATCATCCATTGACATTCAACTACCAAATCCTCCTTCTTAAAAGGCTTATTGAGTTGTAATGATCATTCTCAAATTAAATCTTTACTTTTATAATAATTTTTTTCTATTTTATTTTTATATTACTTGACGTGGGATTTTAGTGAATGTCCGAAGACCAACATGTTCTTGAGAATGTTCTCATACAAAGTAATTGACCTAAGTTTAAAACAAGGGCAATTCACTAAAGTATTTTTTAATAAGTAGAAAAAAAAAGTCAAAGATTCGTAGCTAATAATTTCAAAACTAACCAGTACTCAAAATGGAGGAGAGTGCTTATGGAAAATAAACATGTTTAGAAGGAATGATCCTTCACCTTTCTTCTCATAGTTTGTTTTCTCCATATGTCTATGGCTGTATTTGTTTATAAAGATGAATTTGGGGAAGTGAATTTGAGAGAAAAAAAAGTAAAAGTGAGGTTGTTTGAATTAAAGGAAAGATAGTAAGAAATGAAGAAAAATAAAAGGAAATTTTGTGAAATTTAATGAATGATATGATTAGTTTGATAGATTAAAAAAGTGTTTTATTCTCTTCGTCTCCCTTTTTTTATCTCTTTATCTTTTACATATTTCATGCTTTTCGTTTATCTTGTTTATGCTCCTATATTCACGCCTTTCATTGTTATATTCTTGTAATTGAATCCTCCTTTTCAATATTTTGAATTTTTGTAAAGTAAACTTTCATACTTAGATAACTTATAAAGGGATTATCTTCATGTTCAACAGAAATTATTTTGAGTTTTCTTATCACCTCACAAACATCTTAAGTATCATAAAATGTGTAAGAAACTAAAAAATAGTATTTTAAAATTAATAGTGTATTTAAAATAACAAGACTTAATTATTTTAATATTAAAATTTTATAGTATAGATAAAAAAATTTATAAACAAATTTAAAATAATAAGACTTAATTATTTTAATACTATCTATATTTTCAACTTTATCAAATGTAGTTTCTTATATTGATATAGGTGTAATGAAGAGCATTTGCAAAGTAAGAGATAATATAATTAATTGACGAAATTTTTATTCTTTCAACTAGTTAATAATGCTTACAAAGATAATATTAATTTAAGAGAAACATCAAATAATATTATCAATTAATTAATATCAAGACAATACGTCACTAATTTTTTTTTTATAAATTAAAAATTAAAAATATGATTACATGTAAGATGGAAATCAGATTTCTCCATGAAATACTCTTTGGTATTTTCTTTTTCTAATAAAGCTAACAATACATTAAGCGGAAGATATAGATTCTCTTACTAAGAGATGTGGGACTTTATATGCTATTATTGGCTTTATCTCGCAGATTCCTTTTTGTTTTTTATGAGTGAAGTCAAAGTTGGAGACAGGCGTGCCTCAAAATATAAAACGGAAAATTTTTCTGCGTTTTTAGAACCATGAGATGACACAATTCGAGGTGGTAATTTGTTGGCACATTGGCCGACACTGTTGGCATTTCGGGTGCAAAGGATCAGACAGAGCCAGCTCTCCCAATCACGAAGATTCCCTGCTAGTTGTGCAATGCATCCTCGTCAAACATAACCATTAATATATGCAGAGTTCAACAATTATTCCCTCAATAAGAGACATGCAAGTTGCTACCCAAGAATAAATAAATAAACAAAGGACATTCAAGTCAACTTCAATTATTTTCTACCCAATTGTATTCTTTCCTTCCACACTCTCGTTGAAACTGTTAAACGTTATAACCTATCAGGTGTTTATGCAGAAAATAAAAAAGCATATACGTGGGCATATGAATTCATTGTTTAAGTTCATTCACTCGTGTAATTACACCCTTTTTTATGTTTGAGTTACTTATTTTATAATGTGTGTTTTAGAGGTGGAAGTATGACATGGTTTCAAGAAAAAAAGTATGAATATGGTTATATTGGCTTATAGCAGGTGTAGAAAGTCCTAGAAATCTAATTTTCTGATTTACGTTTCTTTATGTTCCTCTTATTGATCACTGATCCAATGGAACTCAGAAAAGGGTTACTGCTGTTATTTTTGTTGCTGGAGTATGTTTGTTGCAATGTTGAAGCAAAGTGTTTGAAGGGATGTGATTTAGCTTTAGCTTCCTATTATGTGAATAGAGGGTTGTCCTTGGATAATATAACACACCTGATGAAATCAAGTGTTGTGTCCAATTCTGACGATATAATAAGCTACAATAAAAACAAAATATTCAATAAAAATGTCTTCATGTTTAACAGATACAATGTTCCATTTCCCTGTGATTGTATCCGTGATGAGTTTCTGGGGCACGTGTTTGAGTACTCAGCTGCTGAAGGTGACACCTATGATTCGATTGCCAAAGTGGAATATGCCGATCTCACCACTGTTGAGCTTTTGAGGAGATTCAACAGTTATGGCCAAAACGGTATACCAAAAAATGCCAAGGTTAATGTCACGGTCAATTGTTCTTGTGGGAACAGCCAGGTTTCACAAGAATATGGGTTGTTTATTACCTATCCACTTAGGCCTGACAATAATTTGCATGATATTGCCAACGAGGCTCATCTTGATGCACAGTTGCTGCAGAATTATAATCCTGGAGTCAATTTCAGCAAAGAGAGTGGGATTGTTTTCATTCCAGGAAGAGGTATGCTCTTCTCTTACATCATATTAGTACTGTATTTTGACATTGACAAAATTTAGATACAGTTAGATACTTCTACTGATGTTTTCCAATGTTTTGGAGTTTTATTTTGGTAAGCTATGCTAACCTTTATTGTAAACCTTCTGATGTAAATTACAAGACAAAAATTCAACAAATCTGATCAAAGTATCTTTCTTTTGGTATTATCAGCATGTTGGGGGTTAAAATAATCACTTTGTTCTTGTTCAAAGCATTTTGGATAACCTTTTATGCATTTGCTTGACGTTTTAATTTTGTTTAACTTGTCAGATCAATTTGGAGACTATGTTCCCTTGCACCCTAGGTGAGTAACTTTGATTGTCTCACCTTTCTTCGGAATTCTGCACATACAATTGAATGTTGCTGCATGTTTGATTCTATCCTTTTAACTTAATTTTCTTTTCCATATTGCAGAAAAACAGGTTTGGCTCTCAAACTTCATATGGAGTTGGTTGTGAGAAGATTATTTTCAGCTTAATGTTTACATAAATACGATAACACAGAAAAAGTCAGTCTCTCATCTTAAATTCACTTCTGTATATAAGCAGGTCTAGCTACGGGTGCTGTTGCTGGAATATCCATAGCAGGAATTTGCGGTCTTCTATTATTAGTAATATGCATATATGTTAAATTCTTCAAGAAGATGGAAGGAGAGAAACCCAAATTGCCAACAGAAAAATCTACGGCGTCTTCAATTCAAGATGGTACGGTTAAATTTTTGTATTCATACAAGACATACCTTTTAAACCATTCACATAACACATATTCTTAGTAATGGGGGAATGTTAGTACCATACCCCTTATTTTCATTAACACATTCTTTTCTTAATCTTGCATCCCTTGTAAAAATGCCTGTTATTTATCAACCTGTTCAAAGATTACATGTCATCAACTCTTGCATATTCCTAGAATTTGATATGTACTAGCTTAATGGCCACGGTACTTCTTGTGGATTTTTCTTCCTCTTCCGAGTACAGCCTCTGGAAGTGCAGAATATGAAACTTCAGGATCCAGTGGGACTGCTACTGCTACTGGCCTTACAGGCATTATGGTGGCAAAATCAATGGAGTTCACATATCAAGAACTGGCAAAGGCTACAAATAACTTCAGCCTGGAGAATAAAATTGGTCAAGGTGGATTTGGAGCTGTGTATTATGCAGAATTGAGAGGCGAGGTACATATATGCATAATCAATTTTATAACATAATCAGACAAAATACCAGTAAAGGAAAACACAAAATTTTACTTTTAGCCAAATGATGTAATTGGTGACAATGAAGGCTTTTCCCTGGTGATTGATATTTTAGAATATAGATTAGAATAGTAGATATATGTTTAAATTGTAAGGCTTTAAGTTCATTACATTGTGTATGAGATAAATAAAATAAGTGTATAAGAAACAGGTAATTTCATCGAATAAGCAAGTTTTTGCTTTTAATTCCATTTCAGGTTAACCATTTACCTATTTTGCTTTACTCATTATTTTTTTATATGCAGAAAACTGCAATTAAAAAGATGGACGTGCAAGCATCCACTGAATTTCTTTGTGAGTTGAAGGTCTTAACTCACGTTCATCACTTGAATCTGGTACGACATCCTTCAAACAACTCCAAAGCATGTGTGTATCTGGGAATGATACTTAATCATTTTCAGTAAAGTCAACAATTAGTCTGTTACAAAGTAAACATTCTGGGTGATTTCATGAAAAAGAATTACAAAACAGTCTGTAATTATCCTGAAAAGTTATTTCTGCTAATCCAAGTGATAATCCTAGAAATTAACATGAAACCTTCATTACTTATGTAACATGCAAAACATAACCTGTGTGATCTTATCTTACTTCTGTGGTGGTAGTTTGAGCGTCAATGGAGTTTACTTTTTGG
The DNA here is from genome assembly GCF_000741045.1 of Vigna radiata var. radiata. Taxonomy (NCBI): domain Eukaryota; kingdom Viridiplantae; phylum Streptophyta; class Magnoliopsida; order Fabales; family Fabaceae; genus Vigna; species Vigna radiata. The sequence goes on along the minus strand of NC_028356.1, from coordinate 3,851,506 downwards.
GCTAAACAGTTCCAAGAGTGTTCTATATCTTTTTCTGTATTCATATAACTACCTTTCATGTAAACCACAGGTGCGTTTGATTGGATATTGCGTTGAAGGATCTCTTTTCCTTGTGTATGAACATATTGACAACGGAAACTTAGGCCAATATTTGCATGGTACAGGTGAGATCAGCTTCAATTGATGCATGATTATCTTTATCTGTGATGTAACCTTACTGTGGAACGACCAATGATGGTAATAACATGATTCCAGGGAAAGATCCTTTGACATGGTCTAGCCGAGTGCAAATTGCTCTTGATTCAGCAAGAGGCCTTGAATACATTCACGAGCACACTGTGCCAGTGTATATCCATCGTGATGTAAAATCTGCAAATATATTAATAGACAAAAACTTCCGTGGAAAGGTTACACTGCTACCACTCTTCATAAACCTGATTTTCCCATTCTTCTTGGAGACTTGATAAATTAAGTATGATTTTAATTACAGGTAGCAGATTTTGGCTTGACTAAACTTATTGAAGTCGGAAGCTCCACACTTCACACTCGTCTTGTGGGAACGTTTGGATACATGCCTCCAGAGTATGATTTGTTATTTTGTGTGATCTGTATTATTAATAGTTGGCCATCTTATTATTGATGAATCACATGCTTATCATATTGATGAACAGATGATAAATATTGTTTAATTAAGTAGTAAAATCAAATTCAGTTTTCAGAACATGTCATTAAGTGAACCTGAGCTTCTTTTGGTCCTTTTCTTTAAACTGGACTTTTACTGTTTAAGTGTCAGACTATTACTCAGTTCATTAATTATTTCTTTGTAATTTTTGCAATGACATGACAAGGTATTTTTATCCATGGATTAATGATCTTATCTTAATTATGGAATTTTATTGATTATGTGAATTTTCTGCAGATATGCTCAATATGGTGACGTCTCTCCAAAAGTAGATGTGTACGCTTTTGGAGTGGTTCTTTATGAACTGATTTCTGCAAAGAATGCTGTTCTGAAAACAGGTGAATTTGTTGCTGAATCCAAGGGTCTTGTAGCTTTGGTGAGTTTTCATGCTTTAAACCATTCTACTGAAAAACACTATCAATTCACAAATTTACATCTCAAAGACAGTGAACCGAATACATCCACCTGAACAGAAATGAAGTTACCCTTCACTTGTTTTGTATTGCAGTTTGAAGAAGCACTCAATCAGAGTAATCCTTCCGAAGCTATTCGCAAACTGGTGGATCCCAGGCTTGGAGAAAACTATCCAATTGATTCAGTTCTCAAGGTTGAAATTTTTTTCTGTGAAAATAATTTGAAATTTCATATCTTACACAGTTTATCTTGGCCAAAACTTAGTATATTGATTGTTTGAGTTGCAGATTGCGCAACTTGGGAGAGCTTGTACAAGGGATAATCCACTACTACGCCCAAGTATGAGATCTATAGTTGTTGCTCTTATGACACTTTCATCGCCTACTGAGGATTTCGACGATGAAACTGCTTCCTACGAAAATCAAACTCTCATAAATCTACTGTCTGTAAGATGAAGGTTCTTTGAACCTATTGCACCGTGTTTTCAATGACCTTTGAAAGCAGGTGTGTAAGGTTTGACAAGTTTGTACATGAATGGAATTGGGATTTTAAAATTTAGTTTTGTAGATTTTGTTCTATGTGATTTGATAACCTTATGTCTCGTATTCTTCAAATTCTTTCGTTAAAAATTTTGGATTGACTTTTGAGGAAATTTAGATTTTCAAGGACATGATTATAATCTCCATCTTAGAAAGACCGATTTTATATACACTTTAGTTAGAATTGCAAGTACTGAAAAGTGAGGTTTTTGTACGGACATGGACAAATTTCACCCATTAATTACATATCTAGGCAAATTTGAAAAAAAATTACATAAATGGGGAAGTCGTGTTACCCCTAGACGACTTCCAAAGGAGAAGTCGTGCCACCCCTTACGACTTCACACTGTTCACATGAACAGTGATGAAGTCGTGCCACCCAAAAACGACTTCTAGGCATGGTAATCGATTACTTTGAGCTGTAATCGATTACTTTGAGCTGTAATCGATTACCAAAGACTTAAAAACCAATTTTTAATGGTTTAGAATAAAATAAAAAAAATAAAAATAGAAAAAGTGAAGTCGTGTGGGGGTTGCACGACTTCATCTATTGAAGTCATGCCACCTTCCCACGACTTCACATTTTCTATTTTTAATTTTTTTTATTTTATTCTTAAATAAAAAAAAAACTATGTTTTTAATGTAAAAAATATTATACAAATTAATTTAAACAACGAAAAATTAGTATAAAATTTAAAATAAACCTAAAACCTTA
>NC_028356.1:3831661-3848826 GCF_000741045.1 Vigna radiata var. radiata | reverse complement strand
ATGTTTTTAATGTAAAAAATATTATACAAATTAATTTAAACAACGAAAAATTAGTATAAAATTTAAAATAAACCTAAAACCTTAATAATGAATTTTTTTAATTTTTTTCACAATTATTTCTATTTTGTCATATTTTTTATTTAATTTAAATTAGTTTTAATTAAAAAAAATTGCAACAGAATAAGTTTATTAAGAAAAAATTTGTACAATAATTTTAGAACTTCTAAACCATAAAACTAATAATTTCTAACCATTTTTAAATTTTTTTTTTGGAATTTTAAACACTTAAAAATCAATTTTTAATGATTGAAAATGAAATAAAAAAAATAAAAAATAGAAAATGAAGTCGTGCAACCCCCACACGACTTCACATTTTCTATTTTTAATTTTTTTTATTTCATTCTAAACCATTAAAAATTATTTTTTAAGTCTTTGGTAATCGATTACAGTTCAAAGTAATCGATTATCATGTCCAGAAGTCGTTTTTGGGTGGCACGACTTTATCACTGTTCATGTGAATAGTGTGAAGTCGTGCAATGACATGACTTCTCCTTTGGAAGTCGTAGCACGACTTTCCCTTAACTTTGAATTTGTCCAGATTGGTAATATATACGGCAAATTTGTGTATGGAGGTAAAAAAACCAGAAAGTGAAAAAGTAACCTTAAATACGATTTGAGTGCCAAATTTTCAGGGGAAAGCGGAAAACATCTATTTAGCAAGATTTCAATGATAAAATCAAAGGTGGTCTAATTTTGAATAGTTTACGTGCAACAGCAACTTTTTTTTTTTTTTTTTTCTAGTAGTAAGTTTAAGCTGTCCAATTGTACAAATTTTTAGTTCAATTGTAAGTTCAAAACCTTTCCTTTTTTATTATGAAGCTCCTAACTCATTTTCTAGCCATACACAACTTGGGTATCAAATATTACAAATATTTAATAAAATAGGGCTAATTAGAAAATTTAACAATAAATGGTCCTAAACATATTTATAAGGGTTTTCAATAAATTTTAAAAAAAGTGTTCAAAAGATACTGTGTAAAAGATCCTTATTTATATGTGCAAAATAACAACAGACTACCAATATAACTGTCCGGTGTCATAACAATGGAGCTTTAATGGCCGGTGACAGTCTTGTATACATTCTTTTCTTCATATAGGAGAATACAACGCTCGGGACGAGAATCCAAGAAGAAATGGGAAGCAAGAAATGTTCAATTATAAATAACAGTTTCTTTACAAACTGTGTTGGTTAACATGCATAAAGTGAAGATTCCAATTAGACATTGATATCTTTGAGGCTTATGATTTCCACGTGCATAACATACTATAAGATCCTCAAAAACCTACCCTTGTATGTATGTCATGATCAAGAGAGACGCTGAAGAGGCACCATGAACATGGAAGAAACGAAGTGGGTGGTCCAAATCAACGAGGAGCTCAAGAGTGATGGTATCTCAGCAGTGTATGAGAAGGAGCAATGGCAGAGGCATTCCATATACAAGATACCTTCACGAGTCACTGCGTTGAACGAAAGGGCGTACAAGCCTCAAGCAGTGTCATTTGGTCCTTATCATCATGGGGAAGAGCATTTGAAGGACATGGAAGGTCACAAGCATCGAGCTCTGCTCCATTTTCTCAAGAGGTGCAAAAAGCCTATTGAGCTTGTCTTCCACAGCATGGATCAAGTGGTTGAAGAGTTGAGAGGCTCGTACAATCCACTGGATGAAATCTGGATGCAGGACAGAGCAAGGTTCGTGCAGATGATGATTGTTGATGGGTGTTTCATGTTGGAGATTCTGAGAGCCAATGATGGTGTTCTGGACGATTATGCAGACAATGATCCTGTGTTTGGACAACACGGGAAACTTAATGTGAAGCCATATATCAAACGTGACATGCTTATGCTCGAGAATCAGTTGCCCTTCACGGTTCTTCGTGTATTGATTGAGCTTGAGAATGACATAAACCAGGTAACCGATTGTTGTTTTTTATGCAGAAGGAGTGTAAATTACATTACATGTTTCTAAACTGACTCGGAAATTCGTATATATGATAGGGAGAAGACTTACTGATGAAGCAAATATTGAAGTTCTTCTCCGCAGGCACACCTGAAACAAGAACCCTAGGCAAATGCACGCACGTGTTGGACGTCTACAGAAAGAGCCTCATCTACCAAGGACCCACTCACCGAACTCGAGTCTCCAAACCAAAACGCAGAAGAAGGTTCCACGACGACGACGAGATCATCCGCTCCGCAACAGAGCTCCAGGACGCCGGAATCCGCTTCATGAAAAGCCGCACACATAGCCTCGGCGACGTCTCCTTCGGCGGCGGCGTGCTTCGGCTCCCAACCCTAGTGATTGACGACACCACCGAATACATGTTCCTGAACCTGATCGCCTTCGAGCGGCTCCACCCGGAAGCAGGAAACGACGTCACCTCGTACATATTCTTCATGGACACCATCATAGACAGCGAGATGGACGTGGCGCTTCTACACCGGAACGGCATTCTGGTGAACGCTCTCGGCAGCGATAAGGCAGTTGCGAAGCTGTTCAACTCGCTTTCGAAGGACATTGCTGTGGATCCGCATGGAGTTTTAGATGTGGTGAGGATGAGCATGAGTAACTACTGCAAGAAACCATGGAACATGTGGCGCGCAAATCTCATTGAAACCTACTTCAGAAACCCTTGGGCTATTGTGTCGCTTGTTGCTGCGGTTTTTCTCTTCGCCCTTACCATTGTTCAGACCGTTTACACCATTGCTCAGTTTTATCAACCTTCAAACTCCTCTTCCTTCGTCAAACCTTCTCCAAAACCATGGCACCGACCCTGATTCATTCATATTCGTCACTCCTTCAGCTTAATTGTTCGTTGTTTTTCATATTTTATTAATTCTAAATCATTACTTTTCATTCTGGCTCATGTATATTTGTTTTAAATATTATTTTTAATTATTGAAGATTTTTAATTAAAATTTTAGAATTAGTTAAAAACTAGAAATAAAACTTTCATACGAAAATATCAACCGTAGCGAACTAGTTATGTTTTTTTTTTTTAATCGATGTTGGACTTTGTATATATGAGATAAGGTTAGGGAGTAAGAATCTTCTCCTAATAATGACACGGAGTAAAAAGTGGTAAAAAAGAGTGTTATATTATTATTATTTTTTTGGTAAAACATGAAAATCGAAAGTTATAATCCATATAATTTTTTATATACAGCTCTTAAGATTTTATTATAAGAAATTACCTAAATTTATTTCAGTTTTTTTTTTTTTTTTTATATCATAGGCGACGTTGAGAGTATAGTCAAGGTAGCCATGGAATCTACGTTTGCAATGACTAAAAGAAAGAAAACAAAATCCAATATTTACACGTTTCGTAAAACATGAAATACGGGTTTAGACGAAAAAGAAAGGCCCAGACTTTTCTAGAACCAAACAGCTAAATATTAAAACATTAAATTAAATTCATATACGAAGCACACCGACCAAGAACAATAAAAGGGAAAACAAACAGCAATGGTTTATTCAAAATTCAGTTCTTGATTCGATTTGATTCTTTCACAAATTGGAACTCCTTTTCTTAATCGGCACCAACACATCACATAGAGAGAGATGGATTTCGAGCTGAGGAGAGCGAGAGAAAAGTTAGAGAAAGAGCAGAGGGAGAGGAAGGAAAGAGCAAGATTGAAAGTGTTGAAGGAAAGAAAGGCCAAAGAAGAGGCCCAGAAGCAAAAGGAAGCCCTTGAAGCTGTTCAAAGATCTCGTCGTATTGATGCGGTACAAGCACAACTCAAGGTATCCACACCCTTTTCTCCCCTTTCATTAGTATCAAACCCTTTCGTTCTTCTTCAATAGGTTTCTTTTCAAAGGGTAATCTTGTTATTGGGTCCTTCTCTGTGTTAAATTGTTGAAAATTAGAGGTGTAGTACTGTGGATTGTTCTTTAGAGATATTAACTTTGAAGCAAAGGTAGGTAGGTTGGACAATCCTACACGTGAAATTGATGGCATGTATTCCACCCCTTTTGCCATCTCCAGATTTTGCATTTTTGTTTTTGTTTTTGGCTGTTCAGTATTTTGCGTCTACCTTTTGCTAGGAACAGGTCTTGTCATATGTTAGATCATGCCCTAGGATGATCATCTCACTCCATAAATTAATCCTTCAGTTGGTCCTTGTAGTTTAAGAGCGAGGGTAGTCCAATTTCCACTTACAATGCTTCTTCTTTATGTCTATTGCCATTGATTTTATGCTCCCTGATTTTCTACCTTTGTGTTAATGATGAATCATTTTTATGCCTTTTACGACATAATGATTCAACAATTATGTTCATTGAAAAGTTCAAATTGAGTGGAGTATTCAGAGTAGTCCATGCTGGATTTTTGTACACTCCTTGCTGGGTCAAGTACCGGAATTGCTTTGTGATGTGTTGTGCTGGTGTGATTGTCAAACCTTCAATAGTGGTATATTAAAAAGAGCTAGTTGGTGTCGAACAACCGTTCACACCAGAGTTTGAGCTGTTAGCTGGTGGCCTAGAAAGAGTTTAATCTCTAACATGGTCCTTTAAGGAGTAGGCTTTTGAGGGGCTCAACTAGTGAAAGTAATCTTGCTAATATACGTATACAAATGTTTACCTTATCTTCCAGCACAAAATTTGTGGCTGCAAATACTTCCTTTATGTTTACATTGTTAGTGTGGAAATACTAAGTGGTTCCCTTCTCAATTCAGGCTGACCAACAGATGCAAGAAAACCTACTTGCTGGCAGAGGAATAGTATTTTATCGACTACTAGAGGCTGTACCCTATCAAGGCGGTGGAGATAAGATCAAGCTTCCCCCTTCTTGCTTCACCGAACTGTCTGATCAGGGCGCTTTTGATAAGGGACCCTTATACTTTCAATTGTCATTAGTTCAGGAAAGCTCTTCAAGCATCCAAGATATTGATAAAGAGAAACAAGGGACCACCCATTCAGGAGTTTTAGAATTCACTGCTGACGAAGGTTCCGTGGGACTTCCTCCTCATGTTTGGAATAATTTATTTTCCGAAGGCACACCAGAATCTCCATTAGTTGAAATCCGCTATGTTTGGCTTCCAAAAGGGACATATGCAAAACTTCAACCTGAAAGAGTAGGATTTTCTGACTTGCCAAATCATAAGGCTATACTTGAAACTTCTCTTCGGCAGCATGCTACCCTTTCTCAAGGTGACATTCTAACTGTAAACTATGGAGAACTTGCATACAAATTAAGGGTCCTGGAGTTAAAACCTTCTTCAAGTGTATCTGTTTTAGAAACAGATATTGAAGTTGACATAGTTGATCCTGATACATCTTCAGAAAAGACAGATGAGCATGTTTTAATGCCACTTTCATTCGGAATGTCACAAATTGGAACAGTAGAAGAAGGAAAGTTTGTGTATTATAAATTTTCTATAGACAATAATGTCATATGGGAGAAACTATCTTCTGGGAATTCTTGTATTGAGGTAAAACTAGAATCAGAGACTGATGGGGGGGACACTGATCTTTTTATCTCTAAACATCCTCTCATATTCCCTACACGACATCAGCATGAGTGGTCATCTCATGATATTGGCTCAAAGACTTTGATTCTTAGCTCTAAAGATGAAAGCTTGAGTGTGGGAACCTACAGCATTGGTATCTATGGCTTCAAGGGAGTGACTAAGTATAAAATATCAGTAGTGGTCCAGGAGAATTTCAACCAAAAGGTTGGTCAGCAAGCATCATCTTCTGTGTCATCTATGGAAATGGATACTGAACAATGTCGGAACTGCAAGCATTATATACCCACTAGGACTATTGCACTGCATGAAGCCTACTGTAGGAGGCACATTGTTGTATGTCAGCGTGCAGGCTGTGGAGTTGTTCTTAGGATTGAAGAGTTCAATAACCACGTTCACTGTGACAGATGTGGTCAGGCATTCCAGCAGGTAGAATTAGAAAAGCACATGAAAGTTTTTCATGAGCCACTTCACTGCCCGTGTGGAATAACCCTCGAGAAAGAGCAAATGGTAAGCTGCACATCGCCTTCTTTCTCTTTTCATGTTCTTTTCTTCCTTTTGTCTCTATATCTGCGATTCATTATTTACTGTGTCATGTTGATGCTATTATCTTGATACTATTATGTCTATCCAAATTTATATCTTTCTGATATAGGTGAGTTTAATTTGGAGAATTAATCTTTGAAGTATGGAATTATACTTGTTTTTTCGAAGGTTATGTGACTGGCATGTTGGTCCTTCTAGAAGTTGCAAGTGTAGTGTTGGGAGTTGAGTTTAAAGTCATTTCTAAGTGTCTTGAAATTTTGCTTACAATAATACAGGGGTTGGGAAGTGACTATTGAAATAATTAGTTTTTCCGTCAAACCGTTTGATCCTTGTATCCAGCTTTCTTTCCAATTTTTACGACTTCCTTTGTCCATGTGAAGCAATCCTTTGTCCATGTGAAGCAATGAATAGTATGCCTCCTCTATCCGTATTTATTGCTACGGTAGACAATTAGAAGCATTTTATTGACGGACTATCATGTGAATTATGATGGGACTTTAAATTTTGAAGAGGTGAGAAGCTAAACTGTGATATTTGGCATGATGGCTGGTACACACATCCCTACTTTCCATTTTTATTCCAGATGATAGGAATCTCAAATTTTCTTATATCTTCATAGTAAGAAATGTCCTATGTTTTAGTTTCCAGAACTTTTGGAGAGTAGGGTTTACTGCCTATCAAACAACATTTGGAGAGGTTTAAGGAGATGGATGTATTTCAAACGAGCATGTTTGGTCTTCCCATTTGAGAAATTGGAAATAATTAAGAGGCGTGAATTCTTGGAATATGTATCTTCTTAATTTCTTAATCTTAAGTAATTTCTTAGTCTTAAGGAGTGTAGGGATCCTGAAGTTTGTCTTTTGTTGTCAATTTGTATAAAAAATGACTAAGTTTTCCTTGTACTAGGTGGAACATCAAGCTTCTGTTTGCCCTCTGCGTCTTATTACATGCCGGTTTTGTGGTGATATGGTTCAAGCTGGGAATTCTGCGATGGATGTCCGTGACAGATTAAGAGGTTTGTCAGAGCATGAGAGTGTTTGTGGTTCCAGGACTGCCCCCTGTGATTCTTGTGGGCGTTCCGTGATGTTGAAGGACATGGACATTCACCAAATTGCTGTTCATCAAAAAGGCTAATTCTCATATTTCATCATAACAGCAACTTGTGAAGGATTGCATCTAGTAATAAATAGACATTAAAAGAAACAGAAGAAAAATTAAAGAACAAGAAGACTGGTAGATGGCGGAGCAGAAACATCCCTATGTTATATACAATGGGCAGCCGGCTGTGGATATATTCTACTGTCGCAGTTCTTGTTATTCATTATGTAGGAAATTATGATGATGAGTCACTTCTCTTTCTTTGTGGAAATTGTTTGATGCAGTATGTTTACATTGCAATTTTTTGTGCAGAAGTAAAATTTACAATTCTTTATAAATATTTGGTTAAAGAAACCACTTGTAAGTTGCAATTACTAGTGTAAGCAGTTGTGGTTGCCTTATTATGGTGAAAGACTTGAAACAATTCAGGTAACGGTTGTCTCATGATAGTGAATTTGCATTTTAAGAAATCATATCTCAAAAGTACTAATCTAGGAATGTTATTCTAATACACATCAGTAGTTGATATTTAATAACGCTAAAATAAACTTCATTTTTTAATTAAAATTTGAAAAATAAAAGTGAAAAGGAAAATCAGAAGAATGTAACGAGAGCGGATAATTATAATTGGCAGTAAATTTATTTATGTGAAAGTACGAGATACTTATTCTCTCATAATACTCGTATTTTACCTTTCCACTCTCTTTTCCTTTCTTTTATTTTTCACTTTCCCTTTAATCCAAATAAATATACAATTTTAAAAAGATGAAAAAGATAGAGATTAAATGGAAAAGAAATATCTAAATATTTTATTTACTTTGGCTCTTTATATATATTTTTTTGTTTCTATATAGTTGGATGTAAGAAATGTGAAAGACAAGTAATCAACCTTTTGCTGTTGTTTTTATGTATTTGTCCGTTTTCTTTCTCATTTTTTAACAATTACTTTCACATTACTTGTCTGAGTTTACATGAAATAATAGTTATTAATGAAAATAATGACACAGTTACTTTCAATTAAACTATTAATTATTTCCATAAAAGTTATTTAAATTTTGCTCGCAGCAGTGTAATAATGGCTTGTTCTCTCTGTCTTACATCACAAAATAGAAAGAAAAGGACAAAAGAGAAAATAATAAATCTGGTAAATACAAAGGATAGAAATATTTAAGTAAAATATAAACTATATGTTCATAACAATCGTAGGAGCCTCACCAAGCTTTAAATTTGAAGTTTGTGAATTGGGTGCATTCAAAGTCTTTTACTTGGAAGAGAAGAAAATAAAGAGGAAAACNAATATTGTGCACAAAGTTCTTCGCCTATATGGGGTGCTTTCTATTNCCATATGTTATATTCCATTTNCTGCTTTTCAATTTTCCTTTGTACACTTGTTTATGTAACCATCATGATAAATCTTCCTTGTTACAATTCAAAAGCTCAGTTACTGTCAACACTTCACATTATTATTCATGGCTTGATGATGTCTGTTCCTCTTTTTCCTCAAAGACAGAATCTTGGACAAACGGAACAAATTGTTGCCAGTGGAATGGAGTCACATGCGACATGGCTGGCAACGTGATTGGTCTTGACCTTAGCTGCAGTCATCTTCAAGGTCAATTTCATCCCAACAGCACCATCTTTAGCTTAAANCACCTTCAACAACTCAACCTAGCCTACAATGATTTTTCTGGGTCTTCATTATCTTCTGGAATTGGTGATCTTGTGAATCTAGTGCATCTAAATTTATCATACTCTGTATTTAATGGTGATGTTCCCTCCACAATCTCTAACTTGTCAAAGTTAGTATCACTTGATCTCAGTAGCGACTGGGGATCAGTTGATGATCCTATGCCCTTGTACTTGTCTATCAAAATTGATCCATACACTTGGAACAGACTCATTCACAATGCAACTAAGTTAAGAGAGATTCATTTAGATGGCGTGGACTTGTCTTCTATCACAGAGAACTCTTTGTTATTGCTAACCAATCTGTCTTCCACTTTGGTCTCTCTTAGTCTCCCAAACACCAAATTGCATGGGAAATTTCCAAGTGGCGTGCTCTCTTTACCAAATCTTCAAAAAATTGATCTTTCATCTAATAAAGGACTAAGAGGTGAACTTCCAAAATCTAACTTGAGCACTCTGATGAGGCACTTGGATCTCTCTTACACTGCTTTCTCAGGAGAAATTCCTAATTCCATAGGCCATTCGAAGTCTTTTAACTATATCAGTCTTTGTAATTGCAAATTTGGTGGATTGATTCCCTCGTCATTGTTTCATCTAACTCAACTTTCTCTTTTAGATTTATCAGGCAATGGGTTAGTTGGCCCNATTTCATCTACAATCACTCAATTTCCAAAATTACACACTCTACAATTAGCTGGTAACAAGTTAAATGGGACGATTCCAAGTTGGTGTTATTCTCTACCCTTCTTATCACATTTGTTTCTCAATGACAATCAGCTCACAGGCTCAGTCGGTGAATTCTCAACTCATTCTTTAAAGTATTTGGATCTCTCTAGAAACAAACTGCAAGGTGATTTTCCAAATTCAATACTTGAGTTGGAAAATCTTGTTGGCTTGAGTTTGTCATCAAATAACTTAACAGCTCTTGTGGACTCTCACCAATTTTCAAAGCTAAAAAATCTACTTTTACTTGATCTTTCTCACAATGCTTTTATCTCTATCAACTTCGATAACAATGNCGATATCTTACCCAACCTTCAATTTTTATATTTATCCTCCTGTAACATAAGTACTTTTCCCAAATTCTTAGCTAGTGTTCAAAATATNGAAGTATTGGATCTGTCTAATAACAAAATTCGTGGAAGCATTCCCCAAGGATTTCATGAGCAGCTCTTGCACTGGAAGGACATTGAAACTATCGATCTNAGTTCTAACAAGCTGCAGGGAGATCTTCCAATTCCACCCAGTAGCACAGCTCACTTTCTAATATCAAATAATGAGATAAGTGGGGACATTTCTTCAAAAATGTGCAATGCAAGCTCTCTTCGTATACTCTCAACTTGGCTCACAACAACTTGACAGGCCACATTCCACAATGCCTGGGAACATTCCCTTCTCTTGAAGTGTTAGATTTGCAAATGAACAACCTTCACGGAAACATACCACAGAACTTTCTTGAGGAAAATGCTTTTGAGACAATAAAGTTAAATGNCAACAAGTTGAAGGGNCCATTACCGCAGTCTTTGGCTNACTGCACAAAGCTNCAAGTTTTGGACCTTGGAAACAATGACATCGAGGATACATTTCCCCATTGGCTGGAAACTCTGCAAGAGTTACAGGTACTCAGTCTACGNTCAAATAAATTTCATGGTGTCATCACTTGTTTCGGTACTGAGCATCCATTTCCCATGTTGAAAATATTTGATGTCTCTGATAACNACTTCAGTGGCCCTTTGCCAGNATCATACATTNAGAACTTTCAAGGAATGATGAACNTTAGTGACAACCAAACTNGTTCGCTATATATGGGTACTCATGGATTNTATAATGATTCTATAGTGATCGTAATGAAANGTCAACNCATGAAGCTGGAGAGGATATTAACTGCTTTCACAACTATTGATTTATCATACAACATGTTCGAAGGAGAAATTCCAGAAGNCATTGGAGAATTGATTTCTCTCAAAGGACTTAANCTTTCNNACAATGNAATCACTGGTACCATTNCACAATCTTTGAGTCATTTGAGAAATTTGGAATGGTTGGATCTCTCATGGAACCAGTTGAAGGGTGAGATTCCAATGGCTTTGAGTANTTTGAATTTTCTGGCGGCGTTGAACCTTTCACATAACCAGTTTGAGGGTGTGATACCTACAAGTGGACAATTTATCACATTTGAAAATGATTCTTATGCTGGAAATCCAATGCTGTGTGGAATCCCTTTGTCAAAATCATGCAATGAGGATAAAGAATGGTCATCAATTTCAAGACTTGATGATGAAGAATCAGGATTTGGGTGGAAAGTTGTGACAGTGGGATATGCATGTGGGATGCTTTTTGGGATCATCTCGGGCTGTCATTTATTCTTCATTGGGAAACCTCAATGGCTTGCCACACTTGTTGAAGCTGTGTTCAATGTAAGAATGACAAAACAAAAGGCATAAACGTTGCAAATAGCTAAGGAATGAACTACTTTATATTAGTTCTGCTATTCTATCATGTTATACATTAATAGTATATTTTTTAAATACATGTTTATGTTTAGCGGTGACAGTTATCTCATATTTTTCTTCAGAAAAATTCTTATCCTCGGATCCATATTTTATATTTATATCATATTTGTATTTAACGACTATATTTTTTTTTTCATCTCGATCCTATTGGATAGGAATATTTATAATTTATTATCTTAATATCAATTAATTATTTTTTATTTAAAAAATTATAACAAAAAATGTAATATTATTAAATATTTAATATAAAAAATAAATTCTACCTTTTTATATCAAATATTTGTAAAAATTTATAATTATATAAATTTTAAATTCGGGTATTAAATAATAATTTAATAAAAATAAAAGAATTATATAAATTTTACACAATTATAAATAAATAAAGGTTTATAACAACTAAATATTTATTAATTTTACAAAATTTAATAAAATAGTTAATAAAATTTAAAATATTTTTAAAAGTTATGAAAAGATACAAATATTTAAGTTTAAAAATACTTCAAATGTCTCTTTTCTTTCTTTATTTAAATTATAATAAAATCTCTTTTTTATATACTAAAAAATATTGTAATACATAAGTTGAAAGAAATCACAAAAGAATAAAAATTAAACTAACAATAATTTAAATTTAATATACATATTTTAGATTTTGAATTTTAATTCATGTTGGATGATTACAAATAAGATTCATGACATTAATATTAAATTATTATAATACAATAAATAAAACATGAAGTGAAAGTGATAAGATATGTCAAACCACAAAAACAAATAACGCATATTTGTGTGCCTTAAGCACAAAAACACTTGTAAGACCACGTATTGTGTTTTGACCTTTGCATACAGTTGTACTTATAATTTTTTTTTTCATAGAATGAAGTGATTTCTGTTTTGTTGGTTTTAACTATAAGCTCGTAATTTTTGGACCACTGAATTAGTTATAGTTAATTTCTGAAAATCAATGTTTAAGTACGCTCGTGATGGGTTTGCTTTCACCTTCATGTTTCATGTTTCTTATTTTATGATGTAGAACCAATGGAAAATAAAATTTTAACACCATTTTTTGACACCATTTTGACATTGTACACGTGTCAAAATGTGGTTGGACAATTTCAAATTAAAAAATAAACTTTGATTTTTCTCTTCCAAATATACCTCTGCCTCAACTTTTTTAATTTGAAATCGTCCAATCACATCTTGACACGTATATAGTGTCAAAATAGTGTCAAAAAAATGGTGTTAAAATATCATTGTCCATAAAAACCTAAGAAAGGCAGCAAAATGAGTTAAATCAAGGGACAAGGTGTGAAGCAAATTTGGCCCCACACACATTGAAAGGGTAAGAGGCCACGGTTCTAGTATTCACTGAAAAGCTTACTGCAGTAACATAAGGTGATGGCTGCAAGTCTTGTAATACAAAATCAACTAGTGTAAGAAAGGTGTCAGCCAAAGATAAGAAAGGTATTGAAAATTTAGACTTTGAAAAGTATACACTTAAGTAAACAACAGAGTGCACCGTGACTTGAACCAATTATGCAGCTTCAATAAAATGATATCAAAAACATTAAAAGTTTATCAAAAATTAATTACATTTATTAATATCATTCACTAATGTTTTTCTCTCTATTCTCACCTTTGATATCCTAGATATAGGAGAATATATTATAAATCTTATAAAAAAATATAATAAAATTATGATTTGTGAGGAATACAAATTTCATCTTAATTAATTTATAAGTTAAATTAATTTCTTACCAGTAGTGCAAGATTAAAAAAATGATGGAAAGTACAACTTTCCAATTCTCATTTATTAGAAAGTCTTCAGTCTTCTATATGACTGTGTGTGGGACTTGGAAATTTCAAACATACAGCTGGCCATTTCTTTGGAAATTGCTAGACATCTTCATCACACAAGACTTAGATATGAAATAGGAAAATAATAAAATAAATGATAGAAAATTTCAAACGCATGAAAATTAAGGAATTAATTTGATGATACTAATTAAAAACAACTGTGATAAAATCACAGAAAATATATCTTGAAGGAAATAGTTATATATCACTGTATAATAATTCTAATTGATTTACTTACAATACAAATTAAATTAAGTATTGAGTTTTTTTTTTTAAATTAAAAATTATATCATATAAAAAATTACAAGAATCATAAAAATAAGAGAAGAATGATAATATCTGAAGCCCAGCCTCCAATAAATAGATTAAACGTATTGGATTGGTTGCAACCGAAATCTGTCTCAGATGGAGAACTGGGTTCTACGGTCATCCGTAATCATCTTCCTCTACTTACTAATTCATTTTCCTTCCTATAATTGTTTGTTGTGCAATCCTGATGATAAATCTGCATTGCTACAATTCAAAAACTCATTTTTTTTCAACCATTCGCTTAGTTTTCTTTACTATGATAATCCTTGTTCCTCATATTCTTCAGAGACAGAATCTTGGAAAAACATAACAGATTGTTGTGGGTGGGATGGGATCACGTGCGACACCAAGTCAGGCCATGTAATTGGTCTCCATCTTTATTGCAGTGATCTTAGAGGTGAGTTACTAGGTCTTAATAGTTCCATTTTCAAGCTAAAGCACCTTCAACAACTTAACCTTACTTTTAATGATTTCTTTGGATCTTCAATACACTCTTCAATTGGTAACCTTGTCAACCTCACACATCTAACTTTATCTGTCTTTAGAATTAGTGGCGATGTTCCCTCCACAATCTCTCACTTGTCAAAATTACAACATCTTTATATCAATACCCATTCATCATTATTGTTTTATCCCACCAGCATTAGAATTGATGATTACACATGGAACAGACTCATTCACAACGCAACTAATTTAAGAGAGATTTATTTAGAACAAGTAAACATGTATTCTGTCGGAGAGAGCTCTTTGTCATTGTTGACCAATCTATCATCCTCTTTGCTTTCTCTTGTTCTTTGTGACACCCAAATCCAAGGGAAATTACCCACCGACATCCTCCGCTTACCCAATCTCCAAGAAATAGATCTCTCAGGGAATGAAAACCTGAGAGGTGAACTTCCAAACTCCAACTGGACTACTCCACTAAGATTTTTGACTCTCTCTGATACTGCTTTCTCAGGATACCTTCCCAATTCCATAGCCTACTTGAAGTCTCTTCACACACTAGATCTTTCCGGTTGCAATTTTGAGGGATCAATACCACAATCTTTGGCTCGCTGTACAACACTTGAAGTTTTGGACCTTGGAAACAATAACATAGAGGATCTGTTTCCCTATTCGTTAGAAACTTTGCCAAATTTACAGGTCCTCAGTTTACGGTCAAATAAATTTCATGGTATAATCACTTCTTCGGATACCAAACTTCCATTTCCCAAGTTAAGGATTTTTGACATGTCCTGTAACTATTTTACCGGAAACCTGCCAGTGTCATACGTCCACAACTTTCAAGGAATGATGAATGTCAATGACAACCAAACTGGTTTGAAATATTTGGATAAGAAGATACTTACCGTTTTCACAAGCATTGATTTATCAAACAATATGTTTGAAGGGGAAATTCCGAAAGCCATTGGAGATTTGCATTATCTGAAAGGGCTTAACCTTTCACACAATAAAATCATTGGTATCATTCCATTGTCATTGGGAAGTTTAAACAATTTGTACTGGTTGGACCTCTCATGGAACCAGTTGACGGGTGAGATTCCCATGTCACTAGGTAATTTAAGCAATTTGGAATTGTTAGATCTCTCATGGAACCAGTTAAAGGGTGAGATTCCCATGACTCTGACGAATTTGAAATTTTTATGTGCCTTGAATCTTTCACAAAACCAGTTAGAAGGAGTGATACCTGAAGTTGGACAGTTTCTTACATTTCCAAATGACTCATATGCTGGAAATTTAATGTTGTGTGGAATACCTTTGTCAAATGCCTGCAACGAGGATAACAAAAGGCTACCAAATTCAACAGTTGGCGAAGAAAAATCAAGATTTGGGTGGAAACCCGTTGTAATCGGATATGTCTGTGGGATGATCTGTGGAATAGCATTGGCTTATGATGCATTCTTCATTAGAAAACCCCAATGGCTTAGAAGACTTGTTGACGTTGTGTTAAATGTCAAACTGATAAAAACAAACAACAGAAACCGTGTAACTAGTTGAGGAAGAAATTATTTTAGTGAGCTTTTGTTTATGTGTTCAAGGGTTTGTTGTTTTTTTTTGGTAAAGTTTGTTTGTGTATGGAATGAAATCTTATCTGTTAATAACATCATTGATTTATTCAGATGTGGAAAGGCATTGTGGAAAATTCACGCCTTCAAACTATAATGGTCTCTGCAATGAAGAAACTGTACTGTTTTCTCGGGCGACTTTCGTTTGCGAAAAAGTTGGAACTGTGTTTTATCGTTTACTATAAAGTCGTACTAAGGATCAAATGGTTTATAACTTTTTTTATTTCGATAGTTTAAAAAAATTTAAAGAAATAGACTAATTATTTTATATTATATACAGATAATAACAATACCATTCTGATTTTTTAAATAATTCATATAGAAGAATTTTTCTCTTTTTTGTTAATAAAAAATGATGTTTCCATATTTCTATGTTATACTTAATTTTATAAGTTTTTTTTATTAATCACATAATAAATTAAAATTTTGGACACCTAACCAACCCGAATACGTGAAATATAAAAAACATCAATATCTAATACTTGAAATGAAATTTAGAATGAAATTAACTTAACATTTCATCAAGTAACCTTTTTTTTTCTTAAAAAAGATCGTACACACTGCAAGCCAATTCATTCATTTCAATTAGCTCGGTCAGCAAGCCAACTCATTCATCTCAATCAGCGATCAATCCATACATCTCAGTTAGTTTGGCTGAGCTAGCCAACTTAGTCATCACGTTAGCTCAGCCAATTTGGTCATCATGCCAGATTGACCATTACTTTAATTCATTAGCACAGTCATTAAGTTAGCTTGACCATCTTGACAAGCTAGTCCATCAAGTCTCACCAAGCTACATTGGCTAGCCGGTCCATTCCGGTCATCCTATCTCCCTAGACCCTTTAGTCAATGTGATCCATCCACTCATCTTATCCATTCCGTCCATAAACGTCAACTTGACCATCATGCCAATCCGACATTCATGTCCATCTCGACCATCTAGTCAACCTGATCATCCAATTAGTATCAAATTAATACATCTTTTCCTTTCTTTTATTTTTCACTCTCCCTTTAATCCAAATAAATATACAATTTTAAAAAGATGAAAAAGATAGAGATTAAACGGAAAAGTAATATCTAAATATCTTATTTACTTTCGCTTTTATATATATGTTTTTTGTTTCCATATAGTTGGATGTAAGTTAATGTGAAAGAAAACTAATCAACCTTTTGATGTTGTTTTTATGTATTTGTCCGTTTTCTTTCTCATTTTTTAACAATTACTTTCACATTACTTGTCTGAGTTTACATGAAATAATAGTTATTAATAAAAATAATGACATAGTTACTTTCAATTAAACTATTAATTATTTCCATAAAAATTATTTAAATTTTGCTCGCAGCAGTGTAATGGCTTGTTCTGTCTTTCCTACATCACAAAGTAGAAAGAAAAGGACAAAGAGAAAATTATAAATGCGATAAATACAAAGCATAGAATTATTATAGTAAAATATAAACTATATGTTCATAATAGTCGTAGGAGCCTCACCAAGCTTTAAATTTGAAGTTTGTGAATTGGGTGCATTCAAAGTCTTTTACTTGGAAGAGAAGAAAATAAAGAGGAAAACC
>NC_028356.1:3827141-3829001 GCF_000741045.1 Vigna radiata var. radiata | reverse complement strand
TGTGTGGAATCCCTTTGTCAAAATCATGCAATGAGGATAAAGAATGGTCATCAATTTCAAGACTTGATGATGAAGAATCAGGATTTGGGTGGAAAACTGTGACAGTGGGATATGCATGTGGGATGCTGTTTGGGATCATCTTGGGCTATCATTTATTATTCATTGGGAAACCTCAATGGCTTGCCACACTTGTTGAAGCTGTGTTCAATGTAAGAGTGACGTAAACTAAAGGCATAAAACCTTGCAAATAGCTAAGGAATGAACTAGTTTAGATTAGTTCTCTCATTCTATAATGTTATACATTAATAGTATATTTTTTAAATACAAGTTTATGTGTATGATTATGAATGACAATAGGAGTTTTATTGTCTTATATTTATCTTTAAAAAAATAAGGAGCATAAAGTTTTTTTCAATAACATTCCTCACCGAATAAGAATATATTTATGCCAGTATTAACTTTTTTATTATTTTAATATCAATTAATTATTTTTCATAAAAAGATAATCATGACAAAATAAAATATATGATATTATTAAATATTAAATATAAAAATTATATCTCATTTTTTCATATCAAGTATTTAAAAGAAATTATAATTATATAAATTTTGAATTAAAATACTAAATAATAATTGAATAAAAAACTGAAAAAATTATATAAATTTTATACAGTTATACTTGAAATAAATTTGATGACAATCAAAATATTTATTAATTTTATAAAGATTAATAAAATAAAGTTGAGAAAGTTAAACATATTTTTATAAAATTATAAAAAAACAAGTCTTCAAGTTTTAAAAATATTTCAAATGTTTCTTTTTTTTTTCTTTTTCTAAATTCTAACAAAATCTCTTTTTTATACACTAATAAATATTATAGTACACTACTTAAATAAAATTAGACAAAGAATACAAATTAAACTAATAATAATTTAAATTTAAATTTTTTTTATATTTTGAACTTCAATCCTTGTTGATGATTATAAATAAAATTTATGATATTGATCTTAATTATTAAAATATAATAAATGAAATATCAGAAGTGAAAGTGTTGAAGTGTAGGTCTTAAAAATAATGAAATACATACTTGAGTGAAATCATAAAAAACAAATTAATGTATTGTTAAGAATATAATTTAATTATAGAGAGATAATGAAAATCATTTTAACAAAACAAAAATTGTTCTGGTGAAAAAAAAGTAAGAATTAAATAGGATAAAAAAAACTTTTTCATATTACATATAAATAAAGATTTATACTATTAAACACTAAAATTTAAAAATAAAACATGGTTATGTAAAAAGTTAAATAATAAATAAAATATTAAAAAATAAAAATAAGTAAATGTAATATCTAAAAACTATTTAATTCACTATAACTATAATTGATAATAGTTTGAATATAATTATATAAAAATGGTGATAAAAGAAAAAACTGAGATATGTAATGAGTAAGTGAATTTTTGAATATAAAACAAGTTAAATAATTAATAAAATTACAATATTAAAGATTGAGAGAATAATATATATATGATAACTTTTTGGCAAGTATACCAAATCGTTACAAGTAATACAGTGGATAAGTAAAGTATCGTTCTCCCAAGGGACTTGTGCAACACATGACAATTCTTCCTTTTATAACTCAATTAGACATTAAAATACACTAAACAATACAAGAAACTATTTTTTTGTATTTTATCAACAGTTGGTGTGCCAGGAATTGGTCTTTGACTAACATTACAGTAACATCTTGGATAAAATACGTTCTCTGTTCACATTCACATAAGCGTATCTTGATTTAATTCCTTAAAACAAGTTCTAAAATTATCTATTAAATTATTAATTCCTTAATTAATTCAACA
>NC_028356.1:3817831-3820191 GCF_000741045.1 Vigna radiata var. radiata | reverse complement strand
TGTCACGTCTCTTAAGAGCCAGTTAATTTTCATTAAACTTCATAATTCGCTCAGCGCACAGATGTGTGTTCGCTATGCGAATTTCATTTTCTGGTTGCAGTTCAACTGCTGCCATTCGCTTAGCGCACAAAGTTTGGTGCGCTATGCGAATTTTCAATTTGCACTCTTTTAACTTGTGATATTCGCTCAGCGCACAAATACTGGTGCGCTGTGCGAATTTCTTCTGTTGGCTCTGCGAATTTTTGCTTCCACTCTGCGAGAATTGGTTGACAACTTCNAATTTATACAACTTTTCCTGAACAATAATTTACGAAACAATNTACTTCCTATTACAACTTTTCACTGAGTAATAACATGAATAATTATAAAATTGAGATCATTTATAAGTGTAAAAATAACTCATTTTCACACTTATCAACTCCCCCAAACTTGAATTATTTCATGCCCTCAGGAAATCACAGAAAAAAAATGAACGACACAAGAGACATTTGACATTTTGATAGAATGACTGTGCACATCAGAAAAAAAATCACATGCATTCTCAAAGATTCAAACAAATATGACATGGTACAATACTCACAAAATCACCTGTGCATAGAATATGAATAACCAGATCAACATTTATCATTCCTCACCACTCAAGTGTTTGTCCTCACATGACAGTAGAATTGTCATAAAACTTCATCAGTGTTTGCATTTCATTTGATTCACACACTTCACACACTATTGGTTAAGTCCAAAGGTCTTTTCAGGGTAAGGCTTGAAATTGCAGATATTAGGGTTTGCTTTTTGAAAATTAAATTAAGGGTTCTTAGAATTTGGAAACGCAACCTGTTTCACCTTCGCCTTGGTTAAAATTTCCCTTCTTGGCCTTCACGCTCTCTAGACCTACATCCACCCATGTCCCCAGTCCTAATCCAATGGCCTCAAAGCCGCCATCCGTCGCCCCGACATCGATGGCTACCACCCCCTCTCCCTCCAAAATCGCCAACAAACTCAAGAAGAGGAATAAGTTAATCACCTCCGAATAATGGGTTCTTCACCAACGCGGTTTTCATTTGACAAGTAATTGAGCATTTTTTTTGGGGTTTAGGGCTTTACTCATACTGTTGTGGAAAAAAACGGGGTTCTTGCCTTATGATTTTGGAAGCTTTAGGAAGTGGTGCTTGTTGGGGTCTAGTTTGTTGCAGATTGTGGTATTGAGGCCTAACCTGCATATTATTGCAAATAGGGATTATCTCTACCCCCATTGAACCACCACCAAGTGAGGAATGACAATTTTGGTGGCCCAAGCTAGTGCAACAACAAGAAGAAGAAGATTGGGAAGTAAACATGGCTCATCAACCACCAAGATTGGGAAGAAGATTGGTTAAAAACCTTAATTTGGCTATCCACCCTCATTAAAAATTAGTTTTCATTAAAGAAAGGCTTAATAACCCTGATGGTCCCTATTTTCGTTAAGTGTGTTCGAAATGGTCCTAGTTTTATTTCAGATTTTACCTCACTATGTCTGAAGGGAATCCACATGGCCAGTTAAATGCCACATCAACATTGTTCTGCATAGTTGGATTGTCTGCCGTTAACGATTTAAACAGCGTCTGCAAAACGGACCAAATTCAACGAAATTTACAATCTTTAGGACAACATTGAACAGGAAAAAAAAAGACCAAAATGAATGTTGGTGACGAAAATAGGGACCATCAGTGCTATTAAGCCAATAAAGTATGATAATGTTTTATGTTTTCTTATTTTTAGTATTTAATCAAAATCATGGTATTGGATTTTTTTTTACCTAACATAGAGTTCCTAAGCTTGTGGTTACATGTCAACTTTTAAAAGTAATGTTTACATTTATATTATTTTCTTATATAAAAATAAGCTTAGCTTAGTTCAAAATTGTCCTAGATAGTATCCATGCACTAATTTACTTTGTGATCAATTTCTGAAAAGTATGAGTATTGGAGTTGGATTTAACTTATAAGAGATAAGAAACATGGTTGTGCATAAAGGCTAAAGAAGAAGAAATGATAACGTGGTGCAAAACCCTTTTATTTTGTCTTCTTTTATTATTTTATTGTTATCACACGCGTACAAAAANCATATTTTATGACGTACATAAACGAACTATGATGTATATAATTTTTATTATTTTATTNTTANCATTTTATTAAAATTTAAGTCATTTGTGTTTATATTATTAATTAATTCATTTTATATTTTTTAACTTATAATTAAAGAAGTTCCCCTTAGTTTTTTCATTTTCTTTCTGTTTTTTTAGTTTTTCTTACTTTTCCCTCTCCCTATATAAACTACTGGGTTTTTCAAATTACAATTTGAAATAGCTTTCTCAGAAGAGGATT
>NC_028356.1:3814231-3816526 GCF_000741045.1 Vigna radiata var. radiata | reverse complement strand
ATTTGTGTTTATATTATTAATTAATTCATTTTATATTTTTTAACTTATAATTAAAGAAGTTCCCCTTAGTTTTTTCATTTTCTTTCTGTTTTTTTTAGTTTTTCTTACTTTTCCCTCTCCCTATATAAACTACTGGGTTTTTCAAATTACAATTTGAAATAGCTTTCTCAGTAGAGGATTCGACAAGAGGATTCGACAGGATGAGGTTTCTCGGTTCAACCCAACCTTTGTAATTTTAGTTATTTTTTTTGTAATGTGTTATTCAGAGCTTAGAGAGTTTAGAGCACGCTTCATTCAAAGATAAGTCTCTTTTTCATTCTATTTTGCTCAGTCTTCTATTGTATCACATTGAAATTGATTGTCATCTCATAAGAGATAAAGTTCAAACTGGTGTAATTAAGCTCCTTCCTATTTCTACTTCATCACAACTTGCAAACATTCATACTAAAGCTTTGCATCCAACACAATTTCAATCTTTGTTGTCCAAGCTGAGCATTAAGGATATATATGCTGCAGCTTGAGGGAATATTGGAATTATTGTATTATCTGTTCATCTGTGCATTTATGTTCATATATTTTTATACTTATATTCTTTTTTTATAGTGCTCTGAACAATTACGTCGACGACAACCGCTGTAACGCCCCGGCAACTTACAGGGACTGTTGACTGCCCCCACACATCACCACGAGACTTTCCAGTGTGCTTTGTCCTCACTCGCACACTTTCCGGGAAAACTTCCCGGAAGGTCACCCATCCCAGAATTTCTCCAGGCTAAGCACGCTTAACCATGGAGTTCTTATGGGTTAGGCTTCCGAAAAGTAAATGCATTTTGGTGATATGGGTAGCCAAATCAATTCCTTTAAGATATCCTTCAACTGTATAGTCCCATACCAATACAGTATCCAAATCCCTCTCATTCCGGTGTATGTTCGATTCGTCCATGTGCCCCTTCCACTCGAAGCCTGCCAGGAGCCGCTCCTTGTCTGTGCCCCCTGCACCATGCTTCTTGCACCGGCGATCACTCCCCGCCCTCATCAGTGCCCGGGTGTCACATGCCCACCAGCTTCCGTCTGGTTCGTCCTCGAACCACACCGTACTGGGAGAGGCTAGGCTCTGATACCATTTTTATAAAAGGGAAATCATATAAAATGAACATAGGGTAATTAATTGGCATAAAACAGTTTGCACTGCGTGCTAAAAGAAAGAAAAGTTGCAACCTACTCACGAGAAGGTTAATAACAAATAATGATAGTTTCATGCATTTAATATACTATTCTTCTCATACCAATTACAGAGCTCAATGAAACCACAATTTTTATTTTATTTTCAAACTTGCATACCTTTATATATATACTCATTGCATGCTCACCGAATCTATGCAGAAACGTAAATTTCCTTTCCTGCTCTCATTTTATCTCTCTTATTTCATATTCTTTTCCAATTTATGCACATACAAAGGCCCAATCAGACTCAAGGCATATGATTATTTTTAACAATATTTATGCAGACCAAAAAAATCATGATCCCAAGCAACTATATCACTCAAACAGATTCAACACAGTACACACAGCTGCATATCATTGCATCGCACTCAAAACCAACAACTACTATACTGATCATCCCATATACTTAAGTCCTATAATTTGACAGTACTAAATTAAGATCAGAGAAAACAGAAAAGAACATGATAGCATATAAGAAACAACATCATGCACTTAAGGTATTGCCAAGGAGCCGAAACACATCATGAAAGTATGCATCAATCATCAACCACCCTCACCCAATATGATCATTCTGGAAGCATAAAAATAACCATCATAGAGACACTCTCCATTCAAAAACAAGCCCCCAACGGTATTATACCCAATCACAGCCAACACTTTTCCTCTTAAGCAAAGTAGGTTAACAATAATAACATCGAGAACAATATGTTACAAAACATAACAACTCAAAAACCCTTATACACATATGATAACTTCTTGGTAACTCCCCTTACCTTGGATTTCCTCACTGTTCCGGATGTAAATAAAACGTTGACGATCACCTTTCTTGTCACAGCTGTTGCTTGCTTCTCCTTCCCAGTCACGATTTTTCACTCACAAAAACTAGGGTTTTGTTTTCTTACTCTATCCTTTTTCTCCAAGCTAATTTATAAGCCTTCAGAAAAATCCTAAAGCCCAAACCCACTTCCTTATTTTCTCCCGTTGCATCCGTTAGAAAAACTACCTCTATGTGCATGCCACTCTCTAAACAAAATAATTACTTAATAAATAAAACCAAAGACCAAGTCCCCC
>NC_028356.1:3812490-3814225 GCF_000741045.1 Vigna radiata var. radiata | reverse complement strand
TTNCNNNCCTATCANGTATCCAAAAAAATAGTAAACAGTTTTCTCTTTTCTCTCTCTTACTTCCCATAACACCATAATGACCCACCTCTTTTCCAATCACACTTTCGTGGACCCCACCATACCTCATCAAAATAAAAAGCCTTACTAGGCTGCAGGAAATTAAACATAATTCATATTCATTCAACCATAATTTCATTATCCAATAACACATCACAATTGACCATGTAAAATTATAAATCACGCAATTAAATAAAATACTAAAATCAATAATTATTTTATTTATTACGAATCTTACATTCTCTCCCACTTCAAAAATTTTCGTCCTCGAAAATTGCACTACTACTCAATTAATGGCTTAGATTAATACGAATTACGTAAGATATATATTATATAGTTATAATATAGATTTTTATATATATAGGTAAGGGGAGTAACTAGTGTGTGTTTATATATTGTGTGATGTTATTGATCGTCTTCTTGCTTTACTTTGAATCTTTTCCCCTTGTGGTTAAGATGGGGTTGCCCTTATCAGGTTAATTNGGATACATTCCAGACTTAGGAGAAAGTCAATGAAATAAATGTAAAGATGTATGCGTGTTTGTAGTACGTGAAAGAATAGGGAGAAGAAAGTAGGTTGCATACAGAAGGGTATAACTCTCTTGGTATAGCGGGATCTGCTGCGAGTTAATGGTACAAAGATAGTTTAGGGTACGAGGAGTAGTTCAGGAAATATCATGTGAAAGTAGGGTTTGGGAATGTTGTTACATTGCATGGCGTGGTGATAAACGTTTCGTTTCTTTGATTGTGAAACTGGTAAGGAGTAAACTGAAATTCTCTATGGTTGTATAGGTTTTAATCTTTTACTATTAATAATGTTGGACGTGTAATGTATACCTTTTTAAATATAAGTGTATGCTTCGTGTGAGAATGGTGTAGTTGGAGGAGGGTCTGTGACCCTATTCGGGTAAGGTGAAGGAGGAAAGGGTTGCTTGTGTGGCATATGATGGAGAGATGTGTAAGGGGTCATAACAGTAGTAATAGAGAAAGAGAGAATTTTTGGAGAAAGTTTTGGGTTGGAGTTTACGTTTACTAGTGGGGAAGTTGTCCGTAGGGAAGTTTAGTTTTTTTCGCATTCTGCATGGGAAGGAGAAGTTCTGCATCATGGGCACGCTATAGTTCACATGAATGAGAGTGTTGTATGTCCAAGTTGTGTATGTTGCAGTAAATGAGAAACCAGTGAGTGTATAAGAAGGAAAGGTGGTAGGTATGGTAGATATTTTACAATAGGATGTACCCAGTAATTGGACTTTTGCATGCAGAATATAAAAAAAAAAAGGGATCACTTAGATTGAAGTATAAGGAAAAGGTAAAAGGGGTATGAACCTTTCATTTGCCACGGTCATTTCAACACTGGAAAGTCTCGTGGTGATGTGTGGGGGCAGTCAACAGTCCCTGTAAGTTGCCGGGGCGTTACAAATGTCATGTGACACCCGGGCACTGACAAGGGCGGGGAGTGATCGCCGGTGCAAGAAGCATGGTGCAGGGGGCACGGACAAGGAGCGGCTCCTGGCAGGCTTCGAGTGGAAGGGGCACATGGACGAATCGAACATTGATGGGTTGTCGCAGCCCAATCAAATTTGATTGCATATGAGAAATGCAGTATAGCTAGGGAATAACCCCTAGGTCGTCTCTCAAGGACCAAAAGTGGTTCGAGTCTTAGGTCTAACACGAAGTG